>NC_143584.1:73689242-73989242 GCF_048544385.1 Mastigoproctus giganteus | reverse complement strand
ACAGTGCATGCAGTATTTTGCTCATTCGTGTTTACAGTTATATAGAAAATGTTGTTAATTGGTTTCGCATAATTGCCAGTGCTGCAAGAAACAGACCAGACGATACCTCGGTCATTTATTCGCTTCTTTTCCCCAAGAAAAATGTAAGGAAGATTCTTTTTCTTGGGAAATCTCCTAGTCCAATGAACACTCATCTTTATTGCGGTTAAATCCTTTTCATTTTTCTTCGCGGTGAAGATAAATTATAAACCCAAAATTCTGTAGCCTAATGATCCGATGCTTGTCTCTTCTTAATGAAATCCTTCATTAAAGATGCAATAGTCTAATCTTATGCTATTAGCCAGTGACTCAAAGTTATTGTTGTACTTGTTAAAAAGGATGTTCCATATTAATAAACTCATTTCTCTCGTAATTTGTATTTTAAGTTGGTCTAAAGGCGCATTTGCAGCTCGCATCAAAATTCATAACAAGCTGGTCACATGACGTGAGATCCAGATCCAACGGAAGCAAGTGAATTTCATAACCACCCTGTTTCTTATCTGTAACAATTTCCGGGTGCTGTTTAACGAGCCTAAGCAGGAGTGATGGATTTTCCAGAACAAACCAGGCACTCTCTATGCAGTATTAGAATTGGGAAAAGGAATTCCACGCAATAGTGAATACGGAAGGATAATTAGCGATGTGGCCTTTTTAAAAACTTCTTTTCGACAGCTTAAGTAAATTTCTTGTAATCAAAATTTCGGTGTAATCAAAATTTAGGTCTGTGCGGATAGCACAGTGGCATTGTCATCATCCTTCCCACACCGGATGGGAAAGGACCGGGTTCGAATGATGCGAGGAACTTTTATGGGATTTTTACACTCAGTGGCTGAGTTAGTCGGTCTCAGGCGTAGATAACAAGGTCCTCCCACCCTCATAATCTCGGGTTTTTCTTTCAGCAAACAGGAAAATCGAATAGCAGATGAAAATATATTTCGGGTGGCCCTAGCGTGATTTTTTTTATATATTTGAAGGAGTTGGCATCACATTTTTTTTATTTATTGTACTAGGTGGTCCCAGCCAAACTTTGGCAACTCTGCCATATATTTGTATTTACAAAAACATAGATATATATTGAAAATTTTCAGATTTACTCCTAAAAAAATCATATTCGGGTCTCAAAGCCAAATCAAGTGTTCAGAAGAATAGATTGAACACTTCCTTCTCGTATTACCCACATGAGCAGATCTTTCTTGAAGCACTAAATCCGTACAGAGACGCCACTAGTAGCACAAGGAGCCACACGCAGGAACCACATTCTGGAGTATGATAAGAGGAGACATCCCAGGTTACACCCAAGGAGCATAAAGAATCACAATCTCTTAGCCCTTAAACTAGTGTCTCAGAATTCTTAGATCTTTGCAATCTAACGCAAAAATACGCAGATAAAGCAGTCAAGCTGAGCGAGCACTATGAACAAGCCAGCACAGAGACCCCAGGTGGCTAAGTACCATGAACCAAGTCGACTCAGAAACGCCACACAGAAACATCACATGACTTGGCACCATGAACCAACTCAGCACAGAGACTCCGGATAACTCAGTAGCATGACCCAATTCTTCATCCAGCAGAGGAGATTCCCAACAATGAGAATACGTAGTTGCAAAGTGGAAGTAGACGCATACCCTTTAATAAAGACAGAAACCTAGTCTATGCCAACTTCCACCACTTTGTAAAAACTCTGTCCTTAAAATTCATACTGCAACTCTCTGAACTCCAAACTGGCCAAATGCCGTCTTTGCTCTCGAAGACATAACCCAAAAAAGATCACTGGCCACAGCAGTCCGGTCTGTTGCTACGTTCTTCCACGCTGCTATTGCCCCAGATTTCTTCAAGCAGACCGCATCATCTATCACAGGAAGACAGTCCAAAGGATCACATCCGCAAAGACACAAATCAGAGAGACCATTTATTCAGGACATCCATGTTCATCAATATTCATATTCTCCTAAAAACCACCAGAGAAAACTCGCCGAATGAGACGAAATCTTATTTTGACCCACCCAAATAGTTGAGATTCAACAGCCACCTCCATACGACCCAAAGAGATCCCTCAGTATCATCAAATCATCACCAAGCTCCTAAAAAGTTGGTTCCACAATTATTCATTATTTAATATCATATGTAAGTAAATAACCATTGCGTCTTAGTTTCTAATTGACTGCATAAGTATTTGTAAAAACCGCTGGAAACTTTTAAGACACTAAAAGAATAACTCTTCCTTTGAGCATGATTAATAACTGCAAGTTATACAAATACAAGAGATGCATGGAAAGTAAGGTAAGAGATACTTTGAAAAGAAACCACGCCTCCCCCGATAGTGAAACGCCACATAATTAAAGGCATATGCATAAAGTTTCAGCTGTCCTTGTTACTGATGGCTGTATACTTTTATTGGCATTAATTATATAAACCAAAATGACCACCCATCCTATACGACACGTAGATAAATAAAGACGTGGGTGCAGTTATCCGATTTCTGTATGCTAAAGGGGTCAACATCTACAGAAATTCAGCGACTGTGAACTATATCTAACTAAATAATCAAATCCTCTTAAAGAACTTTTTCCTGTATAATTAAAATTTCCTTTTTCGTTTTATTCTCATATTTTGCTCGTTCTTAGTCTTAATACTGATTTTACCTTATATTTGTTCGTCTTATTTTTAACTTTGATGACAGCCAAATATCAAATCGACGTTTATTTCAGTTTCTATTTAATTTCATATAAAGATGCCTTTCTCTTAGTTACAATTTATGTCACATAAAATTCAGTTTCATTGTTCTTCAACAACTTTGTTATGAAAACTAATTCTCAAGGGAACTTAGATAAAGTTTTTTTCCTCTTTCTCGATGAAATGGAAGATTAAAAAGCAAAATACTCTGATAAGACAAGGCGAATTACCCTCATTGAAAACCAGCTGATCATCCGAGAAAATCGGATGATCAGCTGGTTTTCCGCTCCACACGTGATTAAACGCATCACACTCTGGTGGCACAATCCAGAGAGTATTTACGACGTGGAAAACCTTCTATAGATTTTCAGTGTCTTGGCCAACGAAGAAACTTTCGCTCTTGGTCAAACAAAACGCCCTTAAGCAGTTCCTGAGGACAAAGACAGTAATCCAGTTACGCACATCATGAAAGCAGTCACGCATAGAGGGGGGCGAACAGATCAGAGATTCATGTAACCACTCTTATGACAGCCATTATGCTTCTCCAATAAACGAAACTCTTAACAATAAAAAATAAACTTCTGTTCTATATTAAGTATAGATTTTTCTTATCCTTATAATAATTTGTTCTGCCATGTCTTCTATCCACATTGCTTTCCTGAGTCCAATCTCCAAAGCTCTCAAACCGTGGATTTCAACTACGATGTCTCAGACAATCAGGATGAGGTTGAAAGTCAAAAGGTGAAATGTAAGGCATGCAGCCGTTTCATGCCCACTAATTCCAGTAGTAATATAGTTCATAAATTAATAGCCGCTGCACCTTGGCACTAATTAAGATAATGCCTTAAGTAATTACTTATTCGCCACTACTCCGTCACTTTCTTGACTGTGCAGCTTTGAAGCTGACAGCAGAAGAGAACACGAAGCCGACAACATTTCTGCCTCATTTGATCTTCCTCCCGTAGGTGTTAAATACACGCACGCACGCACGCACACGCAAGCTCTGCCGGCAAGGTGAAAGAAAGAAAGAAGCCTTTGAACGATGCTGTCGAGACATTGTAAAGATGACAAAGTGTTTCTGGAGCTTCACGAGGGAGGATGCCGAAACGGAAATAGACTGCTAAGCGGATTATTAATCAGTTGAACAAATTAACATTCTGGAATTATTCGTTAATAATTAATCCGCGAGGTATGTTGGGGCGGGGGGAATTCTTATTAAGAATGCAGAGGTCACGTGGGAGATGTTAAGATATCAAAGGCGTTATGTCACGAAAGGCTGAAGTGGGCGATAAGTGATTAGAGAACTCCCGCGCCGAGAACGCTTAACAAAGACAGTTCACTTAGGAGTTGGAATGTCTCTACGAGGATGTCCTAAGTGCTCGCAGGAGACTACCGTGAGAGATGTCTCTGAATGACGATACGGACGCATCGATCATGTTCTTAACACTTCCTACAAATTCCCATAAAGACTAGCACAACTCTTTAATGTGCCAAGTGATACATAAGAATGAACAGAGAGCATAAGCAGGGGCACAGAAGAATGGAAAATTGAACTGCTTTGTAAACTTTTTATGGCAGTACTGGAACCAACAGTCACATAAACACAGAGTATGAAAATTTTAAATGAAAAGTGAGTTAAATAAATAGATAAATCAAGATGGATTCCTATAAAGGAGCTACTCCATAAACCGTATAACATTTAAAAAGAAGCCCGATATTATAAAAGATAACAAGTCCGCAATTGCGTATATTCTTCGTCCGGTTTATTGTTAGCTGGACGATAAAACCGTGCAACCCTCTCTTAAGATCGAATAACTCAGCCATGCTGCGAAAAAAGATAATAAAAATTCCTGGTATCACTGACGGGATTCGAACCCGGCCTTCTGGATCTTTAGTAGCTTGCCGAACACTCACCTCGATTCACCGCGCTTGCTTTACTGCTGTTCTTTGAGTTGAACGGCATCTGACAGGTCAATGCCACCTTCCGAAAAGAATTTTCCAATCATTTCAGGTTTAAAGACCCTTCGAATATCGATATTGCGGTTCACAGTGTGTGCAAGCTGATTTTATTTTTTAAAAGTTGAAAACCGCTGAAGATTTGATGGTGAGAAGACTTGGACTTTTTGAATTTCTTTTGCTTATGTTCGTGTGCCGTAATATCAAATTTAGGTATTGAAAATACAGTATTTATATCCAGAATTATATTACATGCAAATCATTTCCCTATCACGTTTTATGTACCTTTTTAATAATGCAGCATAATCTCCATTTCTATAAGTTATGAATTTATTTTAAATAATAACTTTTAATAATCAACTCAAATATCACATTCAAATATCGTGTGGCAAACTGTAACACCGATATCGTACCGACATCGTTGGGCGCGCTGCCAAACATTCAACCAGTTGAATAATGATTCTCCCTTTGACATTTGTACGAAACCATCTGCAATAAAATTTCATGGATGAGGTTCTAAAACTTGAAAAGCTAGATTTCTTTATATCATCCATCTGCGGAATGCAGCAGAAGCAGATTACTGAATACAAGAGAGAGAGAGAGAGAGAACGGAAACGAGCTAAACATCACAAAACCGCCCCGCATTGCTCAAAGACCCAGTTCGCAATTTCAAAAACAGCCGTCTCTTTAAGTTTCAATAACGAATATTCGTGTTATTGAATTTCAGAGACGAAAAATGCCTCGTGCGCATATCGCGAACACAGAAGATCCCCGAGGTATACGGTTCGACAGTATGAATATAACGTACACCGCCGCTTTTCGAATTATGATTCATGGATCATGTGGGCCATTTAACGTGCCTTTCAACGTTCGGGACATTGAGAAAGTTCAAAGGTCAACCGACGCAGCATCAATGCGTATAGTGAAGTAGGAATGTTTAGCGTAATGATTTTAAAATGACACAGTTAAATCAGTTGAAAACATTTCCAAACAATTGAAATTGATTTTGAAATAAAAATTATTAAATTAATAATCGATGACAATCATTAAATAGAAATCTTGGTTATTAGAAGGAACATTAGAATTCTTTCCACTTCTCGCTTGAATTAAACGCTACAGTAGTTATAAATTAATTTTGTTATAATGGCTGTAATGATTATAATAATTCAATACAAACTCAACATTTAAATCGAATGCTTTCTCTTCATATATTCGGCAAGTTTTAGTATCCACAGGTTTAAATCCTTTATTTTGAAATCAAGAATTCTTTCGCATCCTTTCAGTTCTTTCAAATTTTTTGTGGATAATTATAATAAATGCAAAAGCTGCACTATTTTTATATGTAAGTTATACTCTGCTTTCATTTTTCTTTCAGTATTAAATTATCACTTGTTTTCGAGATGCGTTTGAATTACTTCATCTGCTTGAACGTTGGCAAACATTTGGATAACTTCAGATAGACATTTATGCCTTGCTTTTTAAGATTTTTCACTGAAAATGCATTATTTTATTAAATTTAGAAAACGCCCATAGTTTTCTAAAAACGATGTAGCTGTCCTCTGCTACAATTTAACATATTTAGTTAATCTTTACGATAGCCTTAATCTACTTCTAACGATATTCTAAAATTGATATTCTTCCTTGAAGATTGTGATATTGCCTATAATATGGATAACTTTACTGTTAATTCTAATTCTGCAGACTTCTTATCCGATTTCAAATGCGATTATTTTTCAATATTCTTTAATGTATCAATTACTTTGCTCTCCTTACTAAATGACAGAACGTGGTTCAAGAAGTTTTTGGTTGAGGAAATATTATGCCCACGTGACGAACAAATTTAGTTTATTAATTTCCTGACAAAATTCCAAGGTCCTCTAACCAGTACACTCAATTATTAAACTTTTGCAGACTACATTTCAGATAAACTTTGGAAACCTGTCTTTGAGCTAAAAAAAAAAATGAATCAGGAAACATTTTGCAATAATCTCCACAGAAAAACGAATTGATGAATCAATCTTTTGGACTTAGTGTTGGGGTGGGATATGGGATTCGACTCAAAGAACGACTAAGTTAATTATGGTTCCTCGTTTCCTCAACCCAGGTGTGCACAAGCCTTGTTTTATAGAACGGAGAATTATCGTGTTTGAATATGAAGAATCCAGTTCCACAGAACTGGTGGAGTGTAAGTACCACTCATGTATCTAAAATGTCAATTCGATGCAGTATTGAATATTTTCGGCACAGTGATAGAAGTTCCTGTCCCATTCGCGAAAAGTGGCCCTTACCACTGTTTAACTCCATAATCACATTGGTTGGGATCGTGAACTGCAGTAAATAGCGTTCTCCCGGACATTCATCACTACCTTTGAATGTGTGGGTGAGCGTGTGGAGGAATTTTAGTCCAGTTAGGACCAGGAGTGACTATTGCAGACAACTGGAACATCTCTGTAAGGTTTTGTAGAATAGGATTCTGGGAAGGGTACTGAAATACGGCCTTCCTAATGATCACTGCTTCCTGGTAGCAAAGTAGTCATAAACAACTGAACACAAAAAATACTCTGTTTGAACATAAAAAACTGTCATATTAGAGTTACCCGAGAATAACCTCGTCTATGCATATTATTTCCAGAAATTTAACACTCGTACACACATTTCTTGCCTAGTAAAACAGTTGCTTCGCGCCACTTTAGACTATGACCACATTATTTTCCGGAACTTTGCCAGTGCTTGGCTATCTTGTTGTCACGATTGTAATCCTTTTGATTATAGGAATCCCACGTCCTCAGGTGTAGCACAGTAGTTATATCACATCCTCCATTTAACTACTGTGCTACACCTGAGGACGTGGGATTCAGGTGTAGCACAGTAGTTAAATCACATCCAACATTTTCGAATCCTGTTAATGACGCGAGGAACTTTTATGAATTGAGTTTTAATTCACTCCATGGCTGAGTTAGTCGATCTCGGGCGAGGACAGCAAGGTTTTTCTCACAGAAAATCGGGTTTTTGGTCCATAAAAATCGGCAGTCCTATTTGAGAAGACATGCAATTCATGGACATAAATTGAGTGCTCTCTGTCTGAGTTAGAGAAAGTGGACCGTTCAGAGAAAATCTTTCTGAAAAAAAGTTCTTTGAAGAATTTCAAAGAACTTTTTTTTTCAATAGTGAATGAGATACATCGAGATTAAAACTTTTACTGCATATAAGGATAATTATTTCGCTGCACGGATTCTTTGTCCGCCAATTGGGAAATAAAGAAGAAACCAAGTTTTTATCATATTTCTAAACAACTTAATACGAATATTTTCGTTAGAAGTTTTGTAACATGTAAGCCCCGATAGTTACTTGTACGTGTGGGGGGGCGCGTCTTTGTGTACCCTTAAATGAAAAGTAGCACTCAGTCCAAACTTCATTATCAACGAGATGAGTCCTCTTTTAGAGGACAAACAACAGGCTTACAGTTCCAATGAGTTTCTCGAGACACATTTTCTCTTACATGCAACCGTGACTCTTTTATAGCAACTTCTCCAGAGCCCATTTACTTGGCTCAATAATACGTAGCGGCCATAAACGCAATACGGTAAGCTTTGGTGTAAATGGAGAAGACTAACTAAAGTAAGTTAGCACTTACTGTGAGAAGCTCTGTCTTACCTTCCTCCATAAAAGTGTAGTGGAGTGCTTGAGGAATCTTTATGGTAGACCACGTTTTCTGCCTTAGAAATCTGAGCGGTACTTAATCCTCCCCCATGAACACTTAAGCACTTAGCCACCGTAAAACTCCCTCTACGTGCAGGAAACTCAGTTCAGAAGGAATTCCATAAAATGAGCATCTTAAGGAACCTGTTAATTAAGATAGGTAGCAATATTCATGTGTAAACACAAACAGCAAATTCATAAAGGTGGCAATCTTTAAAAAGAGCGCCATTTGTCGGAGATTCGCATCCTTCCACTAGGTTTGTAATTTTTCCCTGAAAGTAACTTAAGAATATGCGAACTGTGTGGACCGACAAAAGAGCTTTAACTGGCCTCACGAGAGGATTTCCCGCTCAGACATGTACTGATAGCTATCGACCACTAGTAGATGGTCCTCTACACCGTAGCGGGCCTTCTGCAAGAAGAAACAATTCACTATCGAACTCAGAGTTTTGTAAAAAGACCAAAGAGCCGTTGATAAGCTCACATTCGCTCACCTTGGTATAACTTCGACTGCAGCAGAGCTGTGTTACAAAATGTCAGCGGTTCCATGTGGACCAGAAGAAAAGACGTGTTTCGGGAACAGGGAATCGACAGATGACTTCCGGTTATTATTTTCTCCCATTTGTCCTTCAGCCTTTTTCCAAAATGAACGTTAAATAAGAATCCTTCAGTAGATAACGACAGGAAAAAATCATTTCCATCATCAACCATGAAACTGATCGTGTGGTGTTTCACAACCATTAGTTAGCCAAACAGCCACGTAATAAATGCCATTAAGCCTTCAATAGCTCTCTAACGATGGCACAGCATTATTCGGAAATATTTTGTTAGAATTATTACATTAACAACCAGTTGAAAATAAAGTAGTACCACTGTTATACCTTAATGATCTACAATAACCATACAAAGTTAACAGTTTAAAGCTGAAAATGATAACGCACTAAAGAAATCACGCTTTTATTATTTTTATAAAATCTGACAGCTTAATGGTGACATTTCTCATTAATAGCAGAAAGAGCCTTGGTTTCTAATAAATGTGGAAAATGGTTGGGTTCGAGCCGCGGCTAGACAGGAACTTCTGTGAGCTTCTGTCACATTGTGGCCGGGTTAGTCATTCTCGGTCGAGGGTCGCATGTTCTATTTTCTCCAGGAAAAAAAAAAACATGTAACCGCAATTTTTTTTAATCCAAAAAATGACAAACTGACGCTGAAATACACCCAATTTTCAGACAGAATACATTAAAGCCTCTCAGCCTTGGTTGTCTTTGTGAAAAAAATCTAAATGACAACGAAACTTATCCATCCTAATAAAGGGGGCAAAAGTTTCTAAAACCTTGTGACCTTCAGCATAAACTTCACATCAATCTTTATTCACAACTAGTGCTGAGAGGTGACGCTTCGTAACTGCTTCTTGTTGGTGGCTACTGACACCACAAAATGTAAGAACATTTAAACATATCAATATGTATAAAACTATGCATGATTTTTGACACATATTTATCGAGTAATACACTCACTGTCTATAAAACTGGGAACGGTTATTAAATATATAGTAGGACCATCTTTCTTCGAATTACATGTTGTGGTGTGGATTCCACTAGGCTCTGAGGGAGTTTAGCTTCAAATTGCACCTTTCTTCCATCAGGATATTTGTCAGGTGCTGTATTGTGGTCGGCAGAGAACTGTGAAGCCAAAGTGCTCTTCCCAATTTGACTTCAGGTCTGCAAACATAGGCGGCCAGGGTTGATGCTGAAAATCTTGGGAATCTTATTCGAACAATTCTGATATAATTTTGGTATGGTAGACAGTTTAGTTCGTCTTGAAAGAACCCATTGAAATCCAGGAAAAACTGAGGCATTGAAGAATGAAATTGATCCGATACGATAGAAACAAATTCATTGGAAGATAACAGGATCTTCTAACGGTATGAGCGGAACTTAATCCGTACAACAGAACATACCCCATATCATACCACTTCCAGCCGCTTTATGATGTTCGCGCGCACTTTTACCTTACCGCTGCTATAAAAAAGTAAGTTTAAATCGATATTCATCAGACCACACATGATCGTTTTTTTTCACTGTTCCACAGCACAGTCTTGGCATTGAGGGCAAGTCGATTCTAGTCGATTCTTTCGACTTTTTACAGAAAGAAGTGGCTCTTGTAAACGAGACTACCAAATTCCAAATTCTTCAACTTCCGCCGCATAGTTCAGTTGGAAATGGGCTTTTTTCCAAGTCGAGTTGTGCGTCAGATTCTTCTCTTCTGATGCACAATTCGACCTTTAAATTGCTTTTTGGATTACCGCCTTTCTGCATATTCTTCCTTTTAGAACTGCAATCTCTTTTCGTCTTCCACTCATTGTATACTTTTGAGATAATTACTATTGACACATAAGAGATTCTTTTTGTTTTCCCAATTTATTCCCTGCTAAACTTGTTCCAACAACTTTCTGAAAATGGGAAAGCTCACCTTATCTTCCCTATGACCATCGACTAACAATCCTCAGAAAAGCGTACAGTATTTATCTGATAGCAATGAACATGCGATCATACCATATAACAACTTAGATTTGCATACCGTACGTTTAATTATCTGTTGATGCCATACAAGAGTTTTCTAATTTTTTTCGCAGTGATTGTAGTTTGTACACAGGTGTAACCTTAAACTGTGCTATCGAAGTTTCTTCAGTGATAACTTGTCCAAAAACATCACTATAGAGTAATAAATAAATAAAATAAAAATATTGTAACTATAATATTAAACAGCACAATATAGTCAGTGTTTTTATATAAAATTACGATGCTGTGCAAGTCATCAGACTGCAGCGTTCTGTTCCATAATTCGTCTTAAATTTACTAACCTTAGAAAAGTAACTTCGCTTCGTATTTCTCTAAGAAACAAAAAATTGATAACTCCCAGAATAAAGAAGAATAATCCGACATTCCATTAATTATTTTAAATGCAAATAACTGGTCTTGTTGCGGTCGACTCTTAAATAATGGACTTTAATTTCGTTTTAAAAAGAAGAAAGAAAGAAATCAAAGTTTTAAAAATAAACTGCATTATGTTACTTAAAAACTCAATAAAGTTGTTTGGAATAGCGTCTAGCTTTTATTTCATATTGCCTATTAAGACGTCCAGACATTGATAACACCGTGTTTGCATAATTTAATTAAAACTTCGTGTTTTCTTTTAATCACGATATTTTTCGTTTAATGAGCAAGTGTTAATTAAGAGGCTCTTTTAATATCCAACTGAAGCCAAAGTTGGATATGAAATAAACACCAAAATTTCCTTTTTAATGTTACTCTCTCTAACATTTTTCCATCACATAATTCTGAAGGAATTGTATATCTCTTTGTCCAATGGTATTTCAAGTTAAATAAAGACGAATAGACTAGCTAGAATGATGGAAAGAATGGACAAACTTCAGCCGGAAGTTTGCCCATTCTTTCAGAGTTATCCTGAAAGATTAACACATTCAGGTCCATGACAAAAACAGTTTTCAGGCTGAATCCTTTTGAATTTAATAAAGTCCCAACAGTCACATTTCTAGTCCTAGGGCGAGACCTAAACAGATGTCTAGCAAGAGTGTGGGGCGAGTCTCTCCACGATAATAATGGTGTAAATTCATATATTCAATTGGGCGGGGGGGGGGGATATGATTCGAATTTTGAAGATTTGAAAAGTTCTGATTACATAACGTGTCATTCTCCAACGGTTCGCTTTCCGACAATTCGTCTATCTGACATTTCATTTGTTGCATTCACTCACTTATGAAGAGCTAGATCCAGTTATCTGGCTTTCTATACAATAGTATTACAATGCCGTTAGAATAAAACTAGATTATCCAACGATTTCTTTCAACATGACCCCACAGCAACGAACTATTGTATAGCAGTTCATTGACCTGTCCACCATTTTTTGTGCATGCCTGCTAGTTTCAATCATAAAACCTTACAAATACAGAAGACTTACTAACATTCCATTTTAAAATCGAATCTGGAACAGAAATGGAACTGGACCCTTGACGAATTATCTTTTAATTTAAATCATGCAATTGATCTGTCCAGCAGCAGCACTGTGATTTAGTGTAGCGTTCCAACTGGCCTCTAATAGATCGTATGAAAGACACGTGGCTAATATTAATCAAAAAGGCAACGAGTCCTAGACGATCCATTTTGGTATTCACTGTTTGTTATCCCTTAATATAATTTCAGAAAGACTTTACATTAGCCGACCGGGCTAGCCGAGTGGGTTAAGTACCTGCCAGGCAACCCAAAGGTCGCGGGTTCGATTCTCGCCTCGGGCTTGGATCAAAGTACTACCAAAACCTTGGGAGGTGCAATATGGCCACAGAAGCCGATGCGCCAACAACTACCAAAAATCATCAAATCACTTTACATTATTTTCTTCAATTAAGTAGATCCGAAATATTTACTATATCAAAAAAACTTACCCTTTCCGCCTCAGAAATAATAGTGCAGTCACATGATCTTGAAATCCACTCAATGGCATGTGAATTACTGCACTCTCGCTCTTGACCACTCGACTGTTATTTTGGTTGGCAATTTATTCATCCAAAATTGACGTCAGTTTTCTTTATATCTATTTCGGAGAGACGCAGATGAAGGAACCTCGATTCAATATAAACACATAATTGCATCCATGTGTGTATATATATGTACGCTCTGAAAGAGTTTGCGACTTGCTGTGACCAAGTACTACAACCAACACCTTATCAGCATTTCTTTAAGTAAATTTCAAATCTCCATTTTCTTGTTTATACTCCGGCACTGCTACACACAAGGTTAGAGGAGTTTAAAAGGTAAAGAATACAAGAACATTACCGTATTCATCAGTCACATGCTCAAACCACGGAAACTCAAATATATGTACCACTGTATTCAAGTTTCCGATTGAATCAAATTAAATTTTTAATTTTTTTTTACAACTATACGTGTCTCAGATGATATTTATTTCATTTTTCATTGATAAAAAGGCGCCCTCATTCAAATATAACATTAATTAATCGATATCGCAAATTTATCAAGAAAAGTTATGTAAATCTATATTAAAATTTGCAAATATAAACAACTGTCATAATCCGTTCATTTATTAAGGACTTCGTGCATCCACTGCTGGATACATATAACGGCAATATCCCGAAAAAATTCCTTCCACCTCAAAGGGACTTCTACAGTACCAAACGATGTCAAAAACTCAAATGCAAACTAAACTGCATCATTTCAGACCAACTGATAAAGCCACGAACTGCTTAAGCTCCAAGGGAAAATATTATTGCTAACTTAAGCATCCGCTTTGGTCACCCCAAGCCGTAGATGCAGATCATAACAAGCTGGCTTCAGACCACCATCATGATTATAAGCGAATTTGAAAAGAATTATGAAACTGTAATAGTTTTCTCAGAAAAATTTCTCTGGAAAAATAATCTCAGAGGCCAATATTCATCAAAATCTTGGAATTATCCTTGACGAAAAGCTCTCCTTCTCAACCCATACATTTCTCCGCACCAATTAACACCCCTTGCAAAATAATACAACAATAGAACATGTTTAAAACTCCTCTGGCCATTGTGATCATCCCAACAGTATAAACAGAAAATTTATTTATTATTTACTCGTATTTAGAGAATAATTAAGCAGTGCAGAAACTGGGTATCAGCAAACGGTAGAAATATTAAAAGGATTTTCTCAATACAAGGAAAAAAAAACTTCGCTTGCAAGAATGAAAAGGACAATTAAAATTATAGCGACGATATTGATCCTGGTTTTCACTTGGAAGGAAGCTGCTACAATTTCCAGTGAAAAAAAATATATATTTCGCATTGTACGGGCTTTCGTTGAATTAGGGCCTAACTTTCATACAACATTTCACCAAAACTAAGGGAAAAAATTCAATCGTGTGACAATAAGATGGGAACTTATTGGAGCCAGCAATCAATATACTGCTACTCGGTATATTTGAACATACCTTGTTCCAAATTCCATGTATACCTCGCCTATATGGTCCTCTGCCTCATTCTGTAATATCAAAAAATTCCTGAGCATCGACTACTGTTTATTAAGATATTTGAACCGAGTAACTGGTTATTCAATGACCATTTCAAGATCTGTTGTATAATAACCATCAACCTCCCTGTTTCGTATCAGTTGCTCATTGCAGGAAATTTGTGTATCCTCTCTCAACTCATCACTGATCGTCTTAACGCCCCTAACATCTCATAGCATGCCCTATGCCGGCTTGGAGACATCAGATGACCGGTGGAGTCTCCAAAGAATCGTCAGAGAGTTTAAAATACTTAGAAGTCTTTTGTCTGCTAGGATCTTCCAAACTAAGAGCACCCTGATGATTGACCCATGTAAATTCTATGATAATAAAGTCTAAAGCGCTCAGAAGATAAAAAATGTGCCAACTGAACTGTTTCAATTTCTCGTAAATCCCTTCAAGACGACTATTAGATAAGAAAAGCATGGTAGTCATATACAAACAGAATACAATGAAAGAGGCAAACAATCGCAAGACAGTAGATTCAAATTAGTTGACTGATTCGCGAGCCAATCCCGAGAAGATTCTCTTGTAATCAAAACACACAAATTCTTCGGAGGTGTTTCAAAACACAGATGGGACTACGATCTGCCCAAAAACTGCCAATATGCCGTTAAGTAATCATAAGCTTGCAGATTGAGCCCTGGTGAGTACATTAAATTGCTTAGACGCCGATTAACATGGTATAAGGAGCGCTAATCCTGGACTGTAGAGCAGTTGAAAACAGTCCTATGGGCAGACGAGTCGAGGTTCGCACTCTACCAGTCCGATGGACGTTCCTGAGTGTGGCGAATGCCAGGGGAACAGTTCGTTCCTAATTGTATCCCTCCCAACAATAAAGTTTGGTGAAGACAGTTTCATGGTATGGGGCTGCTTTTCATGAGTTCGCTTGGGCCCATTAGTCGTTATCGACCAAGCTGCGAATGCTGTGCAATACCAGGACAATTATGCACTACCAACATTATGGCAATACTTCAGGGAAGGCCCATACCTGTATCAGCAAGACAACGTGCGATGCCATACTGCTCGGGTCGTAACAGGTGGTTTGAGGACATGGGTGTGGAAAAGTTGGATTGGCCAGCCCAGAGTTCTGATCTGAACCTTATCGAGCATCTTTGGGATGTATTGGATTTTCGGGTACGTACACGTCGAGATCGCCCAAAGAACAAGGCCGAACTGGTGGCTGCGTTAAAGGCAGAGTGGAAGAACATATCATTTATAAAAAGCTGGTTGAGAGTATGCTGCGAAGACTGAAGGCCGTCATAAAAGCAAAAGGTTTCAGCACAAAATATTAAATTACACAATAAAAGCTCTATTTTGTCTAAAGGCAGGTGTCCGAATATTAATGGTAGGGCAGTGTATATCTGTCTTATGGAATATTATCTGTATTTAATAACACATGTATTTATTCCATGCGCATTACGTGTCACATATTACGCGCATATAATATTACGTGCATATTATATGCACGTAATATGTGACTGCATGTTCTTTTTATTTGATACATATCTCATATTATTATAATAACTCAAGAATATTACATTATCACTTGAGGGAATAGCTTTAAGAGAATTATAAGTTGCATCCAAATATGCGGATAGAAAAGACGTAACTGCAAAGGTCACGAAAACAACGCGTCTAAAATGAGTAGAAAATTGTGAAACATGCAAACCCACGAATATGAAAACAGCATGATCAGGAGCGTATATCATTAGAACAACGAGATTAGGAAATAAGGTCACATAATCCGCAAAAAGTTGAAAGCTGAAATAAAAATGCGTGAGGCAAACTAATTATAAAAGTTAAACCCTAAAAAATTAAAACTTAACTATTTAAGACGGTGGAAATTTATAAAAACAATGGCTTTGCAAGTCAAGTGAAGTAGGCGGTTGTTTTTACAAGAAGATAAAGGATATCTTCTTTTAAAAACAATAAAGCAATTTAGGCAAATAAAAATTTGAAAGAAGTCCATAATATCGTTATAAGTTTCATCCATAAAAATGAGACGTTCGATGGGTTTCTCTTGACTAATTCTAAAAGAAAATATATATATTTCTAATTCCCATTAGATAGCCAATATCCAGTACTCGTGAAATGAAAACAGTCGTAACTTGCGCATATATATAATCCTTCTGTCTTCCTTCAGGAATGAACATCGTTCCTTTATGATGTCAAATAAAAATTTTACGGATGGTCCAATTTCATCCAGTAAAGAGCATTCTTAATCCAGTCACCCACCATGTGATGGGTACCTATGGAAGGAAACCAAAGGATTGCCTGGACAGCGTAAGTTGTTGTACATTAACGTGATTCTGCACACTTCAAAAGTTTTGTGTAACTGAACCAAACCTTTTGGTCCACTTGGGACTCATCGGCTCGTTCATCTACTGAAAAATAAATGCGGCTATCAGTGGAGCGGAAGAGACACTTCGGAGAGAAATTTCCCTAAGCACACAGGTGGTAACGACCGTGGAGAATTTCCTCGCCAGACCTTATCCTCTCTTTTGGAATATCCGCATCATTCCCGGCGGAAGTTTAACGGCTCGCTAATTGCGACATTCCCCAGACGCCGTCATGATTGCGCAGCGTCGTGAAGTAATGTGGACACTTTGAACCGGGGAAGGGGGGGGTGGAAAACAGAGTGGGTGTAGAGTGAAAACTTATGCGATACGTCCCATGATCGCCGGTGCAAAGGTTCTTCTGAAGTGTCCCAGAGAGTTTAATGAATGCCATTTGCAAGGACTCTGCAGTCATTTAGTTCGATTTCAGTCCCATAAGTGAGCGTATGCATATTACCGAGTTTAACGCCAATAAGAGCAGCCGTTTTCCGTTTGCTACGCGAAAGGTTGAAAGGTGAAATCAAATTCAAAACCAGTTGCTTGGTTACAGAAAACATATGCATAATTAGTAGGCTGCATTCATAAAATTAAATTTTCTCATTTTCGATGTTGTTTTCATTAGCGGCCACTAGAAACTAATGCGCTGTTGGGTCTAATTTGTTGATTTGCTTACATAAAGTATAATTACTGAATTTTTTTATTACAGAAAAAATTAATTAAATGAATTTTATTTGCCATCTGATTGTAATAGAACCATTTCTTGAAGATTAATCGTATGGAAATGGTCGCTATGTATACGACTGTACAAACTGTAACCATTTCCATACTATTAATCTTCAAGTGACCATAGTAACCTATAGATGGACTACTTCAAATGTAATCGGCTTCTTATACGAGGGATAATCCTTAGCCTCACTCAGAAATATTTCAGTTAGTGATTTGATTGAGTGCGTGTATATTCGACTAAGTCTCATAAAATAAAGTATAGTTACTTGTTTTGACGTTAAGAACGTTTTTACTGGCGTTATTCCGAAAATTTTGTAACGAAAACCCGTCATGCGAAAAGCGTTACGGAAGTGACGTCATCTTCATCTTCCGCCAGAAGCGAATCATTGTAACGTATTGCTGCAATCATACTTAAATGATGGCAACAATAATTTATCTTCTACTGGACCAAATTTAATGAAATTTTACACAGAGCTTCATCGTAGCTCTGTACTACAGGAAAAACTTTCAAACCTCTGAAAATCAGGATAGTGGAAAATATGAACATTTGATCGAGGAAATTTTCGCACGTAATAAACGGGATGATGTGGACGTATAGCATATCGTTGGAAAGCTACGGAATTTAGAAACAGAAATATTAAGGTTTTAAAATACAAAAAACTTTCGGAAATGCGTTAATTCAAAAACGCATCTGGTTTCAAGTGACCTGGTGTTTTCAGATTGAATGTAATGTTCCTTTACAATTAAACTCTGAGGCTGGAAAAGAGTTCTGCACATTTATGAAAACATTCTTCAACTTGGACATGTCATCAGATCTTTCGATAAATACTACACATAATGGAACAACTAGAGATGGTGTATTTAGTCGTGAACTCTTCAATGTAAAAATTATATATCCTGCTTTAGTGATCACAGACCAATACTTTCAGTAACCGATATGTAATTATTATTAATAAAATAAAAACATTGTTATATTATTGAATCCATGAATTTTATTAATATCTGAAAATTAAAACGTTTTTAATGCCTGCCGATGACTCTTAAATGTAAAACACGTTAAATATGCTAGCGGCAGAACACATTATGTACCTAGTACGGATTTTTTTCTAATTCTATCAGTTACTGAACTAGAGTCATGAATATGGCGAGAGGTGAAACGCTGGAGAAAGTTGAGGTCTGATCCGTTATGAAATTTCTTTATTTGTAAGGCAAATAATGAAAACAAATCCACAAGGAAATGAAAGAGTACTGTATAATGGCAGGACTACGCATCATATGAGACTGTGAAAAAACTGGAAAGGGCAGTTCACGTGTGAGCGAAGCAGTATGCACAATGACCCACAAAGAGGAAGACCAATCTCAGCCACAAACCCTGCCATTATGGCTAAAGTGGAACAGCTAGTCCTTAAATATGTGACTATACATTTTATAGCGAATAAAGTGAACATTAGTCATAGGTCTGTTTGCACATACTGCATGAGTTCCTGGGCATGTGTAAGGTGGCAGCCAGATGGCTCCGAGTTTGTTGACACAACTCCCCAGAAGCTATACAGGAAAAAGTTCCGTACAACTGTTGGAGAATGTAAAGAAAATGTTGATGATTTTTTGACCGAATGTTTGTTGAGAAAGGATGAATGCTGGGTATATCATTATTATCGAGAAACAAAACAGAGGAGCAAATCATGGAAACATTCAACAAGCCCCCCCCCCCCAAAAAAAAACCCCAAGGATCAATTGTCTGCCAAAGAGATACGTTGTCATTCATTTGGAACTCTAAAGGTACCATCTTGCATACTACCCAAAAGGCAATGGCGTCACTGGGGATACTACAAAAAACCTCCAGGGAAAGCTAAGAGAAGCTACCAAGTTGAATAGGCATGGAGAGCTCTCCAGAGGTGTCCGCCTTCTAGCCGACAATGCTTCTGCTCACAAGACTAATCTCACAATGGACTCTGCAATCAGATATGGCTTTGAAAATCTGCAGCACTCTTATTCTCCCGACATTTAGACTTACTCCTCTTTCCCAAAATGAAGAAATCATTACGAGGCTTCAGATTTCAGTCTAATCTGAAAGTAATTCAGATTATCTTTAGAGGAGGTAATTAACGAAGTGTAAGCCTGGTTTTCTGTTCAGAGGGAGGAGTTCGAATAGAATTCCTATCTTTGAACACAAGGGGCCCGAAAGAGCCAAGTTTAAATTCGTAAATCAAATATTTCTAGGCGAGGACGAATACTTATTTATCGCCCTTCGTAAATAAATTAATTCTTTGCAGAGCAACGACAACTACGAATCGAAAACAACACCATCACCAATGAAAAAAAACGAGTCCAGTTAGCCATTCAATAGCAGTAATGGGTTATTTGTTTAGGACGAAAACAGACCGATGACTTTTTGATTCATTAGCATGCAAATTGAAAATGATTTCGATTAAAGTCAAAGCAACCACCACCGAATCTCAAAGCATGCATTAAAATTCATCTGAGTCCTAATGATTCCTCTTAAATCTGCTGCTTCCAGATCGCATAGCTACAGATACTGTGTTGGTGATAATTAGGTACCCTCATGAGAATCTGAGAGCTCCGTATAAATTATTTCCTTGTGGCCCTTGAGATATTCGATACAGAAGAGTGTCAACAAGTGAGAACTATTCAAACAATCACTCTAATTATCGTCAGGGACTTACCAGCTTAATTTCTCCACAAAACAAACTATCATCTTTGTTATCTTTGGCTAATGCTCGATCGCTGCATGGATCACTGAGTGTCTTCATAATTTTCCCTGAAACCGAGGGAGGCAGGAAGTTAATTAACCTGAGGAATTGAAATGAAAAAGTCTTTCTGTAAAAAGGACAAAAATCAAAGAAAGTTTTTAATTAATTCCTTGTACAGATGTGTGAATAAAACAACTCTGTCAAACAGCTGAGATCTGTTATTCAGTGTACAGACCCACCACAAAATGGAAAACATTATCGTTTACATGAAAGCGATGTCATACAGAACTCAATCGAGTTTTTCACTTTGTAAAATATGCTTATTTTGTATTTTTCCCTCTCTTTCTTTATTGCATTATCTAGCTTTCACACATTTGGCTAGTCCAATAAAAGACTAATTAACAGAATTAATTTGCAGCCATGCATATGTAAAATTGGCAAAATATGAGTATAATTTAATTGTATAATTAATATTTTTCATACAAGTTCGGAAATCAATAACGGGTCTGGACTGGACTCAATTATGAAAGAGCGTATATGAAAAATTAGAAAGGATTAGTATTAGTATTAGAAACGGCCGTATTGCAAGAAAGCCTATGGCTTATGCTGCACCAGCCAAAAAAAAAAAAATGATAAAAAATAATAAATAAATAAATAATAATAATTAATAAAAAAAAAGGAAATTAAACCTATCATCCTATGCGCTTCCCTTACCCGAAAATACTCTCCAGATGACCTTTGAATTTCCCCAAACTGTCGGCCTCTACCACCCATGAAGGCAACTTATTCCAGTAATTTATAACTCGCTGCCTAAAATAAAACTTCCTGCAGTCCAATCTAAACATTTCCCCCCGTAACTCGAATTTATGTCCCCTAGTTCTAGCATCATTTATAATCTTGAAAATTTTGTCCTCATTCATTTCACTGATGCCTCTCAGAGCCTTAAACACCTCAATCAAATCTCCTCTAAGGTGTCTAGTTTCCAAACTCTGCAACCCACATATTCGAAGTCTTTCTTCATAAGGACGGCCTTTTTCCGATCTCACCAGGCGAGTTACCCTTTTTTACACCCTTTCAAGAAGCTCGATGTCTTTCTTTAGGTGCGGTCTCCATACTTGAACACAGTATTCTAAGTGTGGTCTAACATAAGCCTTATATAATGGGATTATCACATCCCTATCTCTACTTGCAAAAGTTCGATAGATCATCGATAGGACACCATGGGCCTTCCTTGCAACCTGTATACAATGCTCAGAGAATTTCATGTCTGACCGTATCGTAACACCCAAGTCCCTTTCCTCCAGTACTGGGTTTAGTTGAACTCCACCAAGTGAATAAGTTTTTTTGAGATTACTGTTTCTCAGGTGTAATACCTTACACTTTGTTGGATTAAAGCACAGCTGCCATTTTTCTGACCATTCCTGAAGTCTATCTAGGTCTTTCTGAAGAAGCTCAGCTTGACAGTGATCATTAACTACTCTAACAATTTTAACATCATCTGCAAATTTAGACATCACGCCCTCTATCCCTTCATCAATGTCGTTTATGAAAATTAAAAACAACAGTGGTCCTAATACTGATCCTTGGGGAACCCCACTTCTTACATCAACCCAATCTGAGGAATAGCCATTTATCACAACCCTCTGCCTCCTGCCCTGAAGCCATCCTTCTATCCATCTAAGGATTTTCCCAGTGATTCCAACCTGTTCCAGCTTATAAAGCAACCGCTCATGTGGGACTGAGTCAAAAGCTTTGCTGAAATCTAAATAAACAATGTCGAAATTATTCCCTAAATCCAGCTCGTGAGTGACCCTTTCGAAATAGCGAACCAGATTTGTTAAACATGATTTTCCCTTTACAAAACCATGCTGAGTATCCTTGAGAATTTCAATTCGATCCAAATGATCCTGAATTCCACCCTTGATCATTGCCTCCATGATTTTCCCTACTACTGAAGTCAGACTGACAGGTCGATAATTTCCAACTTCACTTTTAGAGCCACCATTATGTATGGGAGATACATTTGCACTTTTCCAATCCAAGGGAATCTCCCCCAGAGTCTAGTGATGCTCGCATAATTAGCCTCAATTGTTCAATGCACTCGCTTGCCGCCTCCCTTAAGATTATAGGGTATATTCCATCAACTCCAGGAGCCTTACTGGCCTGTAGGCCCGAAAGTGTTTTCATTAAATAATCTTGCGAAATTTCAATATCATTAATTACATATTTTTTAACTTCGCTCCCACAATTTCCCATTGCCACAAAAGGCTTTTCATTTGTAAATATCGATGCAAAATAACTGTTGAGTTCATCTGCAACGGCAGCTGGTGTATTTATTGCTATCCCCTTTCCCTTACGTAAAGGTTCGATCTAGTTTGTCTTGCTCTTCTTGGCATTTATATATGTGAAGAATTCTTTATCCCCCCTCTTTTCTCTGTTTGCTAGTGATTTCTCATAAACTGCCTTGCCTGTCGAACCTTTTCTGTGGCTCTATTACACATCACCTTGTAGCTGTTATAGGCTTCAGTACTTTTTATTGCTCTGTAACCTTTCCATGCCACCTCTTTCTGCTCAAGTAATGTGGCAACTTCACTATTCATCCAACTTGGAACCCTCCTCGTGGAGTATTTTTTAATGGTAAATACGCATTCAAGACAGCTGTGATTAATGTTTTAAAAGCATACCACAGTCCAACTGTATTCATTCTCTGAGCGATATCTACCCAGTTAATAGAGGCCATGAGTACCTTAAGGCATCGTAATTTCCTTTTCTGAAATTAAAACCCATTCCTTTGCCTTTTACTTCTGCTACTTCTCTCGTCATCATCCATCGTAGAACTCCGTGATCACTTCCTGCTACTGGTTCCTCTACTGTCAGCCCTGTTATGTCATCTGATTCCTGGGTGATGATGATGAGGTTTAGGATATTCTTTTCTCTAGTATTTTCCCTGACATGTTGATACAAATAACAGTCATCTAGTTGATTTAAAAATTTTGTTCCCCATGTCGAGTTTCCTTCCCATTTACTCCAATCAATTAGAGGCAAATTGAAATCACCCATAATAAGCTATAAGGCATTGACGCTAATAAGGCATTGACGCTTACTTGCCCATTCTATTTGCATGTAGAGGCTTTTGTCATAATCGTCACAATCACGTGGTCTGTAGATTACTCCTACTCGCATTATACCTTTGTTTCCAACTATCTCACACCATACAGACTCTATACTAGCATGTGAAATGTCTGAATCCGGGAAAGCTATCGTCGCACTCAGGCTGCTTCTGATAAGAAGCATTACCCCACCACCCCTTCTATCTACTCTATCCTTCCTAAATACATTATACAAGCCGTACTGAAACTCATCATCCCCAATTTCCGGGTGGCACCACGTCTCTGTAAGCCCTATTATGGCCGCGTTACTTGTTTTAACCAGCAGTTCGAATTCGCTCATTTTATTGACTGATAAATTGACTGATTTGAACTGATATAATTTTAACATGCACTAGTGCGGCGTTTAATGAAGCCATGTAGGATCAGCATGTAGTGTTAAGGTCATGTATTCTTATCTCATTTTGAGGTTAAAAAAAATCTGAGTTTCAAGAGAGTAACGATGCGACCCTCTCCCGAGATACACCAAATTGATCATAGTGAGAAATAAGCCCATGAAAGTTCCCTCTCCAACCCAGGCCTTTTCTGCATTGAACTGAAGGATAATAATCGCAATCATTGTACTATTCACAAAAGTTTATGCTCTGGAGGGAATGTTCATTGCAAAATTACTGTATTGGATTTAGCTCAACTATTTAAAGCGTTAGGAAGAAGTAGAGTGAATACGTTTGCTGCTCTCACACACCTCGTGGAAAAGATTTACAATTGATTCTCGTCATTGACAAATACTTCCTTTCGGACGGGAGGAATTTTTATGCGTTATTTTCACTCCGTTGCTGAGTTAATCATCTCGAGCGAGGCTGCACATTATGGTTTCTCCTGAAAGCATCTTTACAATGCGAACTGCAAAGCTTGGCAAGTAGACATCTTACGGGGAATCTGATAGTAAATTTAGAGATTTCCTTCAGACCCTGGAGAAGATCCGTAAAATGAATAAGCGAGGTACGTTTTCGGTGGTAGGAGAAGAAAGAACCAGGAAACAAGGCTGGATCTAATGAAATTTACTTTCGGTAGCATGTTGTATATCATTGGAATGAATTGCCTGCAACCGTAGTCGAGGGGGATACTTTGGTAAAGGTCAAAACAGAACTTAAGAGGCATTTTTTGGCGAATGGGTAGGTACGAATGATATTTTATTTTATTATTTTTTGTAGATACAGAAAAAGCCTTCTTTCTTGCACCATAAATGATGCAATGGTCCTTAGCCTTTATGATCCTAACTCTGGTTTTTCATTTCGAAAAACAAACAAACTGACCATAGAATACATAAATTTACGCAACAACATATTGAAGTCCCATGGTCTTAGTTATGCCCATGAGGGCTCGTTATAAGTACGTTATTTTGTAAACGTTATTAAGCGAAAATGTTCGGCAAAGGTTGTTTGATACAATTTATGATATAGGCCTTATATTTTATTACTTCTTTCCCCGTTTTCTTTCTTCCACCTCCTCCCTTCGTTAATATTTTTCGACTTCATTTTCTCTCCTTGCTTTTCTTACAGTCTTCTTCTTTCTCTTCAATTATTTTTAGTTTACTTCTATTTGTTCAGAACCTCAAACGTCTCTGGCGAATACAATTACAATAATTGCTTCACATCTGACGTATCCATTTAATTATATTATTGCCATCCTATTTTGAATGGCTGACTTTCCCCTTCAGCTTCGGCTCACCCTTCTTTCCAAACATGAATTCTCATATCGCTCAAATACTGTGATTATTGGATTTAATCCTGTCGGGTCTTTGTAATTTAATTGGCTAAAGTAAAATATCAATCCCTTGTACACACAAAAAAGGTGATCAATAATGTAAGAGGCGAAGCGACTTCAACGTTAAATTTCGTTGTTAATAGCGCACAAAACAGCAGCAAATGACTTTCTAGAAGCGCAGAAAAATAAGATAATAAATTAATCTCGAATTTATTGAAAAACATGATAATTAATTAATCGTGAATTTATTAAAAACAGCGAAACTTTCATGTAGAAGAAATCGCTTAGGATTGTAATCTTTTAAAATTATTATAAAATTATTATATTTGAAATATAATACAGAACACATACTGTACTAAAGTACTGTTACTCTTTCCCCTTATTTGCAAACTGCTTTCAACTACTTTTTTTAATTTTTTTATACGCAGTAAATTAATTTCAATTTCGAGCTTTAATACTACAATATTTTTAATTTAACTTATTTCATGTTTCTGCAGATATCCATAAAGTATTACAAATGCATACATAGCGCATATCATTCTCATCAACTCAAATATATTGTCAGAACTATTAATATATAAATTTAATACAAAAATACCTGATTTCCATAGCTTACTGTGAAGTAAAAAAAAAGAGTAAACTTTTGACTTCGTTATTAAATTATTAAATAAATAAATATAAGTTATATAATTGGTTTAGTTAATATTAATTAATTATATTTGTACAGGTATGATTCAATTAATATATTTAAATAACAAAAACCAAGAGAAACGCTTAAAATTACTTCACCGAGAATATTAATGAAAATTCACCAGATGGCATCTTAGCGTTACTTCTGCAAATTAATTTACAATCACAGAGCTAAAACTAAGTGATGAAAAATAAATACAATATCTTCTGATAACAACGTTGGACCTGATACTGAAATATCCTCAAGAAAATCTTAGTACTGCAATTGCTTAATAAGTTGTTAAATGAGAACGTAACTACCATCCTTTAAGGGCAATGCGTGATAAAGAAGATCTAATTCTGTCTTGCGTGTTTTTGCAAAGACTGATTATTAGCTTGATTTCTTGTGGAAATGAGGGTGTAGGTAAATAGCTGAGTTAATTTACGTCATATCCAATTAATGTCAGATCTTAATTATCTCATTACACTAATATATGTGTAAACATATTTGCTTAAGTTCATTACTTTTATGGAGATCTTCCCTTCATTTTTCTTGTGAATGTCCACGAAAGAGTTTTCAGATGAAGGAGAATTATCTAATTAGATAATCTCTAGATGAAAAACTGCGTTCTACGCATTTCAAACAAGACATGCACGGCAAAAGAATTAGTAAAAAAATCCAGCCGACCTTTTGATAAAGAACTCAATGAATTCTTAAAGAATTCACTGGAGAATTTCTAAAAGAAAGTTTATAAGGAAAGAGAAATTATCAAAGCAGCAAACAAGAAAGGTCCATGGCAACTGTTTCGTCTGAGGTGTTGTTCCACGGACAAAAGAATTTCAGATAAAATATAGTTCCAGAAATTTCCATCAGGGGTCTCCATCTTCATCTCCAATAATTCCTTCTAAGAGTGGTAAGGTACCGCATGGAGCAGAAAACCAGATCGGAATTTTCTATAACTATTTCTTTTCAGTAATTTCTTAGATATTCCTTATCAATACCATTATGTGAAAGGTGCTTTAACAATCTGAATTAAAGGAAAATTTCAATCTGGAGTTTACAACTTGACACCTCCGTTCGATTCCCGCATCCGAATTGGCCCAACAGCGAATTCTGAAACTTCCTGAATGGATGAATGCCGCGAATCATTGCATACACTTGATCACATCTGGAATATGTCGCTGTTTTTCCTCCCTCCTGTCTTTGATCTCATCATGGCGACATTTCTGAATTCCACGAAGTTATTTGGAGGGTTACGCAAATCACTTAACGGAGCCCTGGTGAGACGAAACACAGGCACGGCAAGTAAGTGAAAACAAACAACGTCTTCATAAATATGAAATAGCAGAACACGGGTAGATTTTAACCGTAAAAGATAGGAAATATCGCGGTCTTTGAAAACAATGAATTGGAATATAAACAGAGAAGAAAAAAGCCGATAAGGAATATTGCAAATCCATTCATCTCCATCGCAGCAGAAATCGCCCAATTTGTAAAGTAAATGCGACTTTTAAGTCCTTGAAAGTTTTCAGTGAATCGAAAGGCCTCTGCTTGTGTCTTCACAGAAGGACTTTATTTGTTTGAATAGAATACTCATCCGAAATATTTTTATTTGCATACCTTTCTCTCTAAGAATGAAATAAGATTATCATCGACTGTGCGCCTGTTTACCACGATGCAGGTGGCATTCAACTTTGCTAGTCATTCTTATTCTGATTATCTTTCTCTTAATTTTGTCTTCCCTCTGAACTTTTATTTTAATATGTCCTCGCTTTCTCTCTTATTTCAATAGTTTATCTTCTCTCTCTCTCTCATCTTTATTTTTGGTTTTCGGCGGCGCACCTTTCATGTTGAATAGAACGAAGGAGGCAGAATTCAACAAGAAGACGGGTTCCAACACAAGAGTATCGAACTTCAGAGCATCCCCTTCGCCTGAGAGGACGGAGCAGAACGAGACATTTATAACTGTTGATGTAGCAACAGAGAAGCAATTTGTTTCGTGTGAGTTAGGTGATACGACACCGGCTACGCTTCAGTTACCGTAATTATCGAAGAATTCTCTAAACTAACTTCTCCTTACGCTAGTACAAATTGTCTATAGCAACAGGCCATTTCCAATCACTTCTTGTTTGCAACAAATGAGAAGCGCATCTTTTGATGTCGTCGATAACAAAGACAAAGTGCGAAAATTGGTCTCCTCATCCATCTATGCCGAATTCTAACTTTTATGTTTCAATTAGTGAAATCTGTTTGTGCTTCTAATTTATCCTAAGGCAAGACTTGCAAAGATCGAAATACTCAGAAGATAATGAAGTTGTGTGTGTGTGTGGGCGCTCTTGTGCGAAAACGCTGTTTTTCTTTTGATTTTGCACCTTAATTGGGATGCTTATATATATGTTTGTTTCTTGAGAAATATCGTCTTCTTTCTTCGTGACTTGCCAATATTCTTGATAGTAACAACACAACTACAAAGATTGATACAAAGATTGATACACGGCCCCCAGAACGGCTTAGATTCGTTCTGGCATGGATTCAACAAGATATGGAAAGCTTGCCGCAGAGATGCTGGTCTACGCTGATTCAACTGATTCCCGCAGTTATTGCAAATCGGATGGTTGCAGATCTCTCCGAAGAGATCGCTCCACAGCATCCACAAATATTCAGCTGGATTGCTACCTGGGGATTCTATCACAATTCACTCTCATGTTCCTGAAACAACTGTTTCAGGAACAATATACACCGATGATCCAAAACATTATAACCAGCAAGTTATGCAAATCGAAACAACTGCAGGTGAACTACGGCGCGTGCGCGGGTCGGGACACGGTATAAAAAACACCTGATACTGAGCTCTGTTAATCAGTGTTATTTTTGTTCTTCAAAGGGGAAAGGCAGCGGACTTAAGCGAGTTTGACAAAGGCCAAATTGTAATAGCCAGACGACTGGGTCAGAGCATATCCGAACCGGCACGGCTGGTGGGATGCTCACGGTCAGCCGCGGTTAGTACCTACCGAAAGTGGTCCGAGGAGGGGGAAACCCACGAACCGCCGGCGAGGTGTTGGACGAACAAAGCTCATCGATGCTCTAGGTGAGTGAAGGCTCTCCCGGATGGTACGTGGCAACAGAAAGGCGACTGTTGCGCAACTCGCCGGTAATTGGAATTCTACTGACGGGAGTAATGTGTCACAACACACAGTGCATCGAACCCTGCTTAAAATGGGGCTGCGTAGCCGCAGGTGGCTCCTAGTGCCCATGCTAACCACGGTTCACCAGCGACAGCGCCCACAATGGGGACGCGAGCATCGAAACTGGACCTTGAGTGATTGGAAAAAGTTCGTCTGGTCCAATGAATCACTTTTCCTGTTGCACCGTGTGGACGACCGGGTACGTGTGCGTTGTTTACCTGGGGAAGTGATGGCGTCTGGATGCACCGTGGGATGAAAACAAGCCGGTGGCGGCGATGTCATGCTTTGGCCGATGTTCTGTTGGGATAACCTGGGTTCAGTCATCCATGTGCCGGGCACTCTGACGTGTACCACTCACCTAAGCGTCATTGCTGACCAGGTACACCCTTTAATAGCAACGGTCTTCCCCTCTGGCGGTGACGTCTGTAAGCAGGATAATGCGCCATGCCACACCGCCCGGATTGTTCGAGACTGGTTCGCGGAACATGAGGAAGACTTCCAGGTATTGCCCTGGCCTCCAAATTCCCCAGACATCAATCACATCGAGTATCTGTGGTTTGTGTTGGAACAGCAACTCCGATCTGCGGCGGCTCAACCACGGACCTTACATGAGTTAAAGGATCTGCTGGTTCGTGTTGGTACCAGATACCACAAGACACATTTAGATATTTTGTAGCTTCAATGCCTCGCCGGGTACGAACTGTTTTGGCTGCACGTGGAGGACCAACATCATATTAGGTAGGTAGTCAATGTTTTGGCTCATCGGTGTAAAATAAATGTCCAGAGAATATCACATTATAATCAAGAATGTTTTCATAGCCTTCCTTTTTAAAAAAATTCCTTAAATTCCACTCCATAAAAGTAGAAGCTACCCCAGATCGTGATGAAACCACCACCGTGCTTGACGATAGTGGTTTTCGTGATCTGGGGTTGCTTAGTAAACAATGTGACACTATTTTGATCCTATTAATCGTCTCACAAACTCTATGCTTCGATCAAAAAATTTTAAATTTGTATTCATCCGTCCGCAGTATGTTTTTCCACTCTTCAAATATCAAATGGTGATGAATCTTAGCGCAAGCCAGCCGTTTCTTTCTATTTTTTTTTTTTTTTTTTTTTGGTTTTAATAAGATTTTTTGGACCGCTACACGCCCATGGAATCCTGCTGTTTAAGACGAAGTTTTTTTTCAATGGATGTAGACACGGGAGTTTCTCTGATTCTGTTGAACTCAACTCGGATTTCAGTGCAGTAAGTCGCCAATTGGGTTTAGAAATCAGCGTTATGGTCTTATCTTGTGCTTCCGTTGCTACGCACGGTCATTCTGACCGTGGCCAAGTTGCTCCTATTTTAATAAAAACTTTGAAAATTAAGATAAATGAAAGATGATTAGTTACACATACCCTTCTCATTTTATGAGAAGGGTATGTGTAACTAATAAAGTGGAAACTGAGTGTAGTATAAGGCTTGAATATCAGAAGTAAACAATTATTTATGTTATAATAATAAGTGAACAACGTTATATTTATTTAAAATACATTTTGGCGAATTTATAACCACACTGATGAACGAATTTCCAGTTGGCATTAGTTTATTTACTCCGATTTAGTCGGTGGAAAACTACAAGGAAAAAGTCAAACAAGCAGCGCACCACAGCTGAATACCATATGGTGATTTGAAAAGAAAAATAAAGCCTACAAAACTCTAAGAAAAACATGCTTCATTTTCCCTGTGGGAAGAGTGTACATGAAACGAAAACAACAGAAATAGAATTTTGGACCGTTTCTCTTTCTATCCAAAGAATTCCCTTGCCTTAAGCATCTTCAGTCAATCCACCAGTAAGCATGCACAGCAGAGAGAGAGAGAGCGAGCTGAACGCACTGTTCTTTAATGAAAGTAGACAACGAAGATACTTTCCGATAGAAACTGCTACCTTATCTGCATCCCTCCCATGAATCTCCCTTCCCTTATCTCCATCCTCGAATCAGCTCTTCCCTTATCTGTAGAGTGAAATCCTCGAACTTGAAGACAAAACGTTTTAGTTTCACGATAAATACTAAAAACACTCCGAGTGTATGAAAGCTTCAGATAAACAGAATATTTATTAGTTGTTTATGCTACGATAAAGAGGAGCATAAACACAATGGCGATATCAGAATAGAAATTGCAAAATATTCGAAAAGTTCGTAAACATTAAAGTATTCTCGCAGCAACCAGAACGAAACCGATCGATGCCGGTGACATCGAGCAGTGCTGAAAAACAGAGGTAAGAACACAAAAGATTCTGTCCGACAGAGATGGATTTACGGGCACAAAACCGCGTAAAGCTTTCCAGGACAGAAAAATGAAATCCTCTGCATGGGAAGTACCGATGGTAAACAAAGATGAGAAGAAAAGATGTGGCTCGCGTATTGTAAGAAGGCATTTCCTATCCCCCAGATGAAGGGGATACCTATAGGGTGGTCAAACGGAGGGATGAATTTCTACCCGAAGTTTTTCACTTCGATCTTTAAATTATAATGCGTATAACGGCATAAACAGAAGGTGGCTCGCACGTGCATTAGGAAGAGCGTCTCGAAGTTTCCAGCAAGTTTCGAAATCTTTATCGCATGGGGCGCTTTCTCAAAAAAAAAGCCAATTGGAAAGAGTAAAAGACACAACAAAGGCCATTTGTAAGTGAAATACCATCGCATTCTTGTAATGAGGGCAACATCTCCATGGCAACCATGGTGGTTGTTGTTTACTCTTCATGCTCATTGCTGCGAGAGGAATGCGAAATACAGAAACGGGACTCTTCTGGGTAATCCAGCACAAAGAAACACTACTGTTGCGAGATCAGGGTAATGAGCATTCGATATAGGATCAGCAAATACTGGATGAAGTTGATAGTTTCCCAATTCTTTTTTTTTTCGGTCTTAATATTTTTCTCTCTCTCTCTTTCTCTATCTATTTATCTTTCTCTCTTGCTTGCACTTTACGCGGTTTTGTATTCCTCCGTATTGATACTTTTCCTTCTTTTCTTTCCACATTTATTTTCGTCTCTCACTTATCCCCTTTTCTTTCACATTCTCTGGTCCTTACTCTTTTTTTCTCTGAAGTATATTCCTTTTCTTAGCTTTTCTAAAAAGCGTTTGTTCTTTATGCAATTTTTTGTCTTCTTTCATTATCCATTTAAGTCAGTATTAATTTTTGTAGAGGTGAAAGCGCTTTAAATCCCAAAGATATATTTCTTCTTGCTCAATATCTGAAGGATGAAACCATTGTTCTCTTTTCTTATAAAAGGCGAATTTTTTTTTGTTATTCTTCATAATTGATTTTTTGTTATCTCTCTCTCTGTGTTTTTTCCAGTTACAGTCATTCGGGTTAATTCTCATCAATAACTGTAAAGCTCCATTCAATAAATGTAGAGCCCTGTAAAGCCCTTTGAGCTACATGATTAAAATTAGCTGTAAACAAAGTTCTTATTCAACGGCACTAATCTTTCAAAGAGAGATGATCTCGCGATGAGTTGCCTCGGTACCACATCACTTAACAACAGCATTTATTCTTTCGAGGTATAAGTCAACATTTATCCATAAACCGGTGCTACCATCACAGAGGCAAATCTCATTGTTCCATCTCATCATTGACAACAGCTGGCAACACCCAATTCAAGAGATTAGTACTTTCCTATAATGAATTTTGTGTTTGGATTCGCTTCCTATTGCAAATGAACGTAAACCCTCCAATTATAAACGAAAGCCGAATAAATAATAGACTATTCCAGACGCTGCATATCGAACAGCGTACACAGCATTCTAAATAATATATCTTCTCCTTTTTTTTTAAATTACTTGAATTGGAGACCGGATCTCATCATATAAAATGGTCGCTAACTTCACTGACGATAAGATTTGTGATAGAAAGAACGAAAGAAAAGGAAGGAGAGTGTGACCGTTAACAGAACAAACGTTAGAAGAAAATTTGATTTGATATAAAGTTAAAATGGGAAATCGATATGTAAACTGAAATAACAGTTTCGTAAGGTCTTGTCTGTTAGACGGAACATCAGTAGTCTTTCCGTGTATTGTCGACTGTGTCGTCAGCTGTTAATATTGTTTCTTGTAACTGAGATCCCGATCTTTTAGTTAAGAATCTTTTCTCAAAATTGCGCAACATTCCTGTGCACAGTTTTAACAAAACTATCAAAAGAAACGGGAATTAAAAAAAACCTTATCATCTTCACAAAAAACCCCAAATAAAATATGTTTTTCACTCAGTTTCTTTACCTACTTTAATTTCTTTTTTTAACTATTTTTCCAATTCTTCTCTCAATTTGAATAAACTTCCAACCTTCCCAAGATCAGGTTTTTGAGCTTATTCCAAAAGTCAATCGCTCGTTAACTAAAAGAAAAATTTAAACTTCTTTCTATAGTTATTCTCTTTCGATATATGTCACGCAATAAGTTAAAGGTGCTTTTGAAGTTTTCAGTAGTTTGCCCAACCCTTTTAAAATCTTAAATCCTCGATCAAATTGCCCTGCAAGTGTCTGGTTTACAAACACAATAACTTACAGACCCATCGTCTTGATACAAATCTTGTGGCTCTTTTCTGTACATCCATAAGGTCCGCATCTTAACTAAATTGGAATTTCCAAGTCTCTGTGCAATATTCAGTACGTGACCTAACCATCTTTTTCTCTATGGCGAGTTCACTGTATGTCACTGATAGCATTTAATGAGCTCTCCTAGCAGCCCTTCAACGCTGTTCAGAAAACTTCACATCAGACTATACAGCTATTCCAAGTCCTGATTATCAACTTGAATTTGCTGATACCCAAGTAATACGTTACTCTACGATTACTGATACCGAGAAGTAAAAACCTTTCATTTTCCAGCGTTATACTTCAGCTGCCATTTGTCAGCACATTCAAATAATTCATGTCATCCTGATTACTCTCGTTAACCATCCTGTCTATTTTGAGACATCGGCAAACTTAGACATTAAACTTTAAATTCCCCCATTAATAAACATTATAAAGAGCCTACGCCGAACCTTATGGAATCCCACATGTGACATTAATTCAAGAAGAACAATGGTCATTTATAAATATCCACTGTCTCCTTTCAGTTTCACTCCAATTAAATATTCGAATGAAAATGATATCTTTCTTAACCAGAAAGAGAAAAACCTGATCAAGTAAGTTGAAAATAGCTATGATTGGTACTGAATATATGTTTCGAATTATTATATCTATATTTTTAAACGTTGAAATTAGACTACAGTTTATGTTACGGGTGAAATAATTAAAGTATATTTAGAGCTATTTGGAGACCGAACTAAATACGACTAGTTTTGATAGATATGTCTTGCGGAGGATTCGGAAAAATTGCACACAAAAATCAAATTTGTTTCAAAAAATTTCACCAGCGGAAAAGTTTTGTTATCACAATTAATATATTACGAGATCTGTGTAGCTATGCGTACCTTCAAATGAAGGAAATGCCATTAATATCCGTTTTCGCTTGTAATACAGTTAATATAATCACCGTCCCCCCCACACTGGGTGTAAAAGACCCGAGTTGGAATCCCATCAATGAAGTTAGGAATTTTTATGGGGCTTTTTCACAACGTGGCTGAGTTAGTCGGTCTCGGGCAAGGGTAGCATGGTTTTTCCTCTCGAAACTTTGCTTTTTTTGTCCAGCAAACAGGACAATCGACCACAGAACACACACAATTTACAAATACAATATACTAATGTCTTATAATTACTTGCTTTAGCGCTTTACACACATTGCAATACAATTTACACCGGTTATATCTGTATATATAGCTGTTATCAAGCACGTTAGCCTGACGCCAACAGTGCAGTGCCTCCAGTTCTTCCGAATGGCCATATCGGACTCAGCAATCAGTACTCGATATGTGTCTCAGTGTGGTCGCCATTGTCTTCCTGAATTCCTCAAACTGAGTAACGGATTTGAGGAAATTCAGAAAAAATAAGAACTTCTCATAACAACTGTCCATCACTTCCAGCTGTTTTCCTTGAATTCCATCAAACTATCCACCTCTGCAACATCAAGATGGTAGTTTGTTCCAACAATTGACTGATGGAAAATTTCCGCACATCTATTCTATAATCATCCTTTTTGAATTTGTGCACCTTCATACGTGTAGTCTGGGTTAGAGGAAGGATTCCACTAGCATTGAGCTTACTCAATCCGTTAAACACCTCAATCATTTCTCCTCGTAGGTGCCTATTCCATAGGCGCTAGTTTGTAGGAAGAATTTTTGGTTATTGATATATGCCCCTAACTTCACGAGAATAATTTTAAAAGATCTTAAATACAAGGTTTACATTTCAAAAATTACGTTACCCACTTAATCGGTATGATTTCATTTGACCAATGAAATCCTGTGGTCTGATGAGCCAATTTTCAAGATCAGTTTGTCGAATCAAATAAGCAGCCCAATAAACACAGTTATGTTTATTGCACCAACGAGAACCCTAATATCCGAACTGAAAAGGAATTAAACTCTCCAGGTTTGGACCGGAAAAACAGATATGTTATTTTAATTATTAATGAAAAATTCGCATGAATATTACAAGATTTCATCCTGTCCCAAATTGAAAGAAATGCCGTTTTATTTTTCGTGCAGGACACATTGTTCCTTCGAAGTTAAATCGGAGTAGATCGGATGTGATGGCCCTATCGAGTGATTGTAGACGTCATCAGATTTAGCTCCTGCAGATTTTCTTGTTTTATAGAGAAGAAGGTTAAATCTGAGTTATTCGTGCATTGAGTATAAAGGAAACCATTGCGAAGTTTAACTAGAGTTTCAATATGGCCATAAAAATTTTTGGGTTTGTTGCATAATAAAAGTTTACTTTCTATTATAATGTTTATATACTTTTCCAGAGAACTTAAAATTAAAGTGCATCCTTTTGGCTCATCTTATTCTTCCAATTAACTGTTTTTGTGCATTAATTTATATCAGTACCTAAAATAATTAACTTAGTACCAAAAATAAATCAGTAGTCATAAAATAAATTTTAAAAAGCATAAACGACACTCCTTATTAAAAACGAACTTTACTCAGTAAAATGACTCCGTCTAAAAAAATCGAAAAATACAAACGTGCAAGCAAGTACAACTTATATTTTTCGAACTGTTCGGAAGTAATTTAAAGAAATTAACTAACCACTTGCAAGTGCGCAAAGAAGCAAGAACGAGAAAGAAAAATAAAGATAAAAGCAAAGCCCACAGCTCAATGCGCCTCGCACCTTAACGTAGTTCCACCTCATCTCGAGTTGGAAGAAAATGTTTCCTTCATAAGCGCTTCAAAGTCGCAGATGTCACTTCGCAGACGTCATCGCGGCAGCATCCGTAGCTTAAAGCAGCCTGTGTCTGTTCCATCTTGGATTAGCAGCGTCAGATCGCGGAGAAGGAAGCAGTTGCCTCGTGTCCGAAGAAATAACTCGGACCATTTGCTATTCCCTTGACAACTCGGTCACAATATCCTGACCTCGTCAGAGCGCGAGCAACAAACGGCGGTTCCTCTACCCCATCACCCCCTCCCCAGTTCCCCCTGCCGATATCGACCGCCTCTCGTATTCATCAGTCATACTTATCTGGCCAAGCAAGGTTTCTCTTCCGTTGTGCGCCTTAATATGTCATCAATAATGCTTTTGAATAACGCGTCTCTTTGAAGACATTGGCAGGCTTTCTTCTGTGAGTTTTCGTGAAAAGATAGCAATGACCGGTGTCCATCCTCCATTGTACGGACACAATAAAATCCTGATGTGACCTAAAAGACTCCATACTTTGGGCTTAGTAAGCACTTGTCCTTGTTTTTCTCATCGTTCCTTAAGTCTCCTTAAATCTAATGGGGCAAGAAATACCCTCTGTTTAGAGCGTAGCCGTGTACCTTTTTTTAAACTAATACGGTTTTAGGCATCGCACAAGACCAATGGACGTAAGAGGAATTGGGATATTTTCTGAGTCGAATCTTACAGATCTTGCCTATTTCCTGTTAAGGTTTCGCTAAATTCCCAGACAAGTGGAATAATACCCTATGCCCTAATCCTATTCATTTATAAATCGTGTGTTCAAAATCTAGTTTATTTGTAGCGGGGTTAAAAAGAGCGTCCCCAACGGAAATCTCCTGGATTCTATGGTCTAAACAGAAACAATCTTTTCTGCTCAGCAAGTGAGTTTATTGTTTTGTTGGGCACTGGCTTTTGGATTAAAAGAAAGTAAAGTTGCTCAAATCCTGTTCCTGAAAATCGTTTGAGACTAAAACAATCTCCACTTTTTGAAACTTCGCTAACAAACATGAAGGTTAAACTCTGAGATGTACAGAAAACGTTCAAGCGAATATTTCCGAGTTGTACGGACAAACACGCCAATGGATTCTTCTATCGTGTTTCTTGCGCTAAACATCCGAATGTTTTCATTAATTGGAAGTATTCTGTTGACTAAGAAAAGGACATCTGGCTGTTGACATCGCTTATTTTTATAGAGGTGCTCGCCTTCCCTATGGAATAATAAAAGTCAAGGAACTGGTCACGAATGGTCGTAAAACTTTGTTCTGGTTATGTGGAAAGTATTCATCGAGTTTTCTTTCTGTACCTTTCGTTCCTTTACTACCCTCTTCTTATACTGACCGAATGTAAAAATCAAATGTAATACGTGTTTCTTAGGGAAAACAAGTGATAAAACTGTTTTACGATCCCGTTTATGAGATCACGCATAGTTGGGCTGTCGGACGAATGAGGCTGGGAATATATTTATATCACTTGCTTGGGAATGCCACGCGCAATTACCATCAGAGGAATATTTACTCTGATAAAAACGAAGGTTCATCTGCTTTATTCCAGCGACTAAAGCGGATCCAGTTACCAAGTTTAGATATCAATTGCATTTCAATTTTAAGACTGTCCTAATGAATATTAGGACAGACTTAATCAGATCGAAATCATCGTATACAAAGTAACGTGATTACGATCAATTGGCGTCTAGTTTTACCCGCGATTTAATCACGATATTTGCCCATCAGCTTGGGAAGTTTGGTAATTAATGGATAAGCAATCCTTTTATCAAGATTGGTCACCAGTGGAGAAGATAAAGGTATCAAAATACAATAGCGTCTATTCCGGATTATTTATTTTTATGTATTTTATTTTGCTTTTAATAATGACGTCACCCGATGAACTTTTCAACATCACTACTCATAAGTGTGACTATTTCCTTCAGTAGGCGGTTTCGCCAAAGGAAAAGATTATGCAGAGAGTTAATACTTCCATCATGAATCTGTGTGCATCCAGTACTCTTTGGAAACCGTTTCCCTGAGTGTTCTTATCCGATTACGCATGCGTTTCCTTTGCTGCGCTGCCACAGGAAATGTCAGAAGCGTCCTCCAATATCGCGGTGGTAGATAAAATTAATTGTCCATTCACGTCGCATACATTGCCAAAACAAGGGAAGCTCACGCACGAATCGGTGTGCTAACAATTTTAGACGCATGCAGTGTGTCGCGAGCACTAACTCCTGCATTTACTTTTAACCACCAGGGCGCGCGTATTAAGTTGATCTACGCTGAATTCATATAAGCTTTCATTGGACAGATCGTCTAGAAATCTTACCTAGAGAATGGTGTAGAAGAAAATCTTCATGGTAGGAAGAGGAAGCGCGTGCTTCTTTTAGGATTTTTTGGCCTATTCTAACAAATCCTAAAAGAAGCACGCAAATCAGAGAGATTTGGAATGGTTGCATACATGGTGCATAAACGGCAACTAAACGCTAATGCTTCTATATATAAGGTTAGCATTCAGAGAACAGAATCCTGTAGTCACATACAAGTTAGGAAAAAAGAAGCCAAAAGTGGTTCAAGACGAAAAAGACTTAGTGTTACGATTCAATCTGGCATGAAGCTTTCCATGCAGTTTAAACAGGCACCTAGGAAGACATACTGTGTCCTGTCTATGCTTTGCTAGTAAGGGAGAAGGACGTTGGTTAGACCGCATTTTGGAATACTGTATTCAGATCTGGAGACCGCACCTAAAAAAAGACAGAAAACTTCAGGAGATGATTCAGAGAAAGGTGACTAGATGGCGATGAATTAAAAGCGGTGCGCATTTGAAGAACAGCTTAGAAGGTGTGGACTGCAAGGGTTAACAACCAGACGTCTAAAGGAGATCTGAGGTGTATAAAGTACTGAAGGGATTGAGTTAAATGAATGGAGAAGGTCTGTTCTTCCTCGTAGGTGAAACACGAAGCAGGAGACACAAATATAAAACCTCAGGGAATGAAAGAATATTGAATCTCGTGAGTTCATATGTGGCAACGGATTGTCGAACATTGGAATAAGTTGTCGCCAAATTTGGTGGAGGCAGTGGATCTAATTACGTTTAAAATAGAATTGGACGGGAATAGTAAGAATATTCTATTTAATTTTATTTTATTTATTTATTTTTGGTTGATGGAGAAAAAGTTCTCTTCTTTGCATCATTCAGCCTTACTAACTGTATTAATCAATCAAGACACTGTCAGTGTCATTTTGGTTTCTGCTCGTACCATTTACTGTTGAACAAGCGCCGAAAATTTTCTGGAAGGTTTGGTCGCCAGCCAAATTCTAAATCATTTAATGATCGTTAAAGTTTCCTCTCCAGCATATTTGATTATTTGACCTGATTTTTCCCTCTTTCCTCAATTCAATCAGAGTTTTAAGTGAAATAAAACCAAAAACAAACAAAAAAATACTACACCAGGGTACAAAGCAAGAAATATAAAAGATCCGAAGTTGGTGATAATTTTATTACAGCTTAGAGTAATCAGATCAAAATTCTGAATATTTGTGGAAAAGGCATAATAATAATTCCAGTGTCATATCATTAATACTTTTAATGATACGCCCAAAATATCATCAAGGATCGAAAATTGTGATTATTCAGTAGCCAATGACGACCCATTTCAGGATAAAAGAAGTCAGGGCATGCCCTGCCTACTTTTGTCCTGAGACAATAGAATTAAATACAGAGTACAATGTGCTGTGGATTTTTTCCCAATGGAAATTGAATTGGCTGATCACGTGCTCCATTTGTCTTTTATTCAGCCAACCCGAACATATAAATTAACTTCATTTTTAAGCCTTAAAAATATTATTATTGGTCCACAACGGCAGATCGCGGTTGTAGATAGAGATAATGATGCCTGCAATTTCGTATTTTAATCTCTTAATAAAAATCTGTCTTTGCTTGTTAAAGATCGAAAGAATACAACCCTTACAACGTGAAGCAGAAGTTTAAAAATACTTTCAGGCAGCTGCACTCGGAGAATCATTATAAAAGACAATGGAAAATATCTGGAATCTCTCTGACAGTCTGATTTCTCTTCTTTTAAATCTTCTCATTACTGAAAGCTTAGGAAAACCCAAGATATCATCCTGCCGGGAGTTTTCAAACAGTTTGATATCCGCCATGATATGCTCATCGATTTATCTTGAGGGATCCCGCGACAATGCAGTGCTAACTGCTGCGATTCGAGATTTCAAATATCATTTTCTAGGCAGTTCGATTTCCATGTTGTGTTTACCATAGGGTATAAAGACATTTCGTTTTTCAATGATCCATAGCTTCTTAGGAAAAACACTGCAGTTTACTTGCGGAGGACCACGTCACTAAAGTACAAAACACACTAAAGCACACTGACAACACTGTATTAGAGTATTTATTGTATTCATCCAAATGTTAAGTGCATCCAGTTTTACGAAAAATGAATTTAAAACAATTTTAAATTTTCTGATTACCACCAATTCTCATGATCACACCAGGGATTTTAAATTGAATTTTTTCCTTAAAAAATAATGGTATTTTGGATAAATTCGATAGATTTGAGCATCTTATGGAGCAAACCATCTGGATAAGTTCTTGTATATTAGTTGGGTTATCGGGTTTTTGTATTAAGAAGAACAAGATCGTTTTGGTTTTGTTTTGTTTTTATTGAGGAAAGAAACAAACTGAAAACACTGTGGACTAGGAATGCATTCACGTTCATATATCTACAATCATGAACTGCATCTTTCACTTATTAACATAAGGAGAACGAGGCATTGCAGATAATGAGATGTTTCCACGATGTTATCTGTGGGATTTTGTAGTCTCATCTGCTTTGATGCATGCAGATATAATTTGAACAATAAACGAAGTCTAAGTATCGCATACTACTACATTTCTTAAACAGAAAAGACTTTTCTTACCTTATTTTTAAAACAAATCTTTGATATGGGTCAAACAGCCCCCACAAATCCAATGTGCACTGCCACACAGATCAACTGTGACCAATCTTCTCGCAACTAATAACAGAATCCTCACAGCGTTTCAGAACAGAGAACTAGCAGCCACCTATGTAGCTATCGGGTCCGCATTCGATGCCGTGCGCATCCCATCTCTCCTAAGGCTACTAGAGAACCACTATCAGATAGGTGGGACATCTTAGTTTTTCTCTCATCTTTGCTTCAGAACCGCATAGTGAAACTGCCCTAAATAATGCTCAATACTGCAAAGTAATCTCTGTAGGAGTCCCGTAGGGGGCAGTACTATCTGGCCTCCTCTTCACCGTCCTCATTGCTCCATTGGTAATCCTAAAGCTGAATACCCTGGTATATGACGACGACCTAAATATACTCACGCCAATTAAAGCAAACCAAGATCCTCACCAAATCTTAGAAGAGCTAACCTCCACTTTCTCATCAATATCTACCTACCTCAAAAAATTTGGTCCACCCATCAATCCTGAGAAATCAGAAACCGTGGTTTCTGATTTCTCAGGAATCACAAAACCCAACGACAATCCATCCAGCCCTCAATGGAGTTCCCGTCTGACTCGTTCAAAATCACATTGACCTAGATATCAGATTCGACCCAAAGCTTCTGTTCAGCCAAATTTCAGTTTCTGTTCAGCCTTCTGTTCAGACAAATTTATCATGGTCAGATATATCGCAACAATAGTTTACCTCCCGCTTCTCTAGGCTGCAGAGTTCTAAGCATCTGCATCTCCCTCTACCACCAAACCTCCGAGTATTAGCTCCTCAAGTGTGCTTGCCACAAGCTCAGCCTACATTCCCAGCTACGAACCACCGCTAGGGCCAACGCACTCAACATTCCAAGGCTCATGTGACTCATTGATAAAAATATACTTGTCATTACGGTCAAGTTCACGACTGGTCTCATCTCCTATCCCTCCTTCTGGGACAACTGTGGATGGAGGATTGCCGTGGCGCATCTGCGAGCAACCCTGCAACTATGCCCTCTTCAAACACACATTCACCTGTCGGACCGGTTCCTTCCTCAGCAGTTGTTATCACACGTCCAGGATCGAGATGTCGACTTCAACAAGTTTAGTTAGGATCGACAATACAGAAATGAATAATCCGTAGTTGGTCGCCAACGCTACCTTATTATAACCTGAATCCCAATCAATATATTCTCTTACTCAATTCAATTGGTCTGCACCCTCAATGTTTAGTATACTCAATTCATTTCTTTATTTTGTATTTTATTGTATATTTTTGGTTTATTCAGGCAACTTCGTCTTTATTTTACATTGTTAACTCCTGGCCATTGCGCCATGACGGGAAGTTGCAACCACACCATTATGTAAATCATCATCTCCGTATTGCAATAAACATTTCTCTCTCTATCAGAATTCCAGAATGGGAAAACTGTTCATGAACGAAATGGATTCCAGGTGTCATTTTTCTAAAACCAAATAAACTAAAGCAAAGCAGAATGTTTAATATAAAATAGAATACAAAGTAGAATGTTATAATAAACTAAAGCAAAGCAGAAAGCAGAATGTTACTGAATGTTTAAAGGTTAAAAGAGACTCGTCTGCGTTATTTTATTTATTGCCTTGAACATCATCGTGAATAGCAAAAATTACTAATAGAATTGCGAAATTTTCGCAATTACGCTCCATATGAACATGCTTTTGATGAAACAGTTTTATAAACAAGTTCGCTAATGAATGCAGTGCGTTATATTTCAGGCGTGTTATATTTTTCTTTAATTTTTGCGATTTTTTAAAATTTTTCCATACAAACAAATAATGATTTACAGACTTCTATTTTTCTGATTTTAATGAAATTCATGACAGACGAACATGGTGAATGGCGTTAGGCGTTTATCATATATATATATATGATAAGCGCCTATTTACTTTCCATATAGAAAGAAAGAAAGAAAGTAAAATAAAATAAAGAATAAATGACAAACATCGGTGGCTGCTTAGTATAACAGATTGGCTTAAAAAATAGTAAATACCCTAAATATTTGGGTGTTACTCTGGATAGAACCCTATCATATAAACAGCATATGGAAAAGACTGCAGCAATGATAAGAAATTATGTGATTCGATATGGGGATCCCGGGGCAGAGACGCTTCGCTGTACTGCAATAGGCTTAGCGTATTCTGCTGCAGAATACTGCGGCCCTATTTGGATAAACAGTTCACATGTCAAATTAATCGACACCCAATTAAACTATGCTATGCGGTTGATTACTGGGACAATAAGATCGACCCCTACTTTTTGGCTACTAATTCTAAGCCACATACCTCCTCCACATCTACGTCGATCTGCAGCTCTTCTCCGGAAATATAAAAGAATAATGGAGATCCCAAGTTTACCAATCCATAATGATTTTGCTAATACCATAATGGAAAGACTACCTTCTAGGAAACCTTCAGTCAGAACAGCATTGAAATTGATAAGTGCAAATTTGATCTGATTACTGAATGGAAACCCCACCGATCACTAGATATAGCAGCCTTAACATGCATAACCAAGAAACCTGATGGATTTGATCTCCCTAAGAAGAATATGGTCAAAAGTGAATTGAATTAGGACTAAACATGGAAGATGTGCTGATGCATTGTACAAGTGGAAATGGATTGACGCCCCAGGATGTGATTGCGGTGACGGAAGGCAGACCATCGAACACATCATACAGGACTGTCCCCTTAGGGCTTACCAAGCGAATCCGAGAGACTTCCTGGAATTAACGCCCATGTCAATTGATTATATTAATAACTACTTGGACATACAATTCTAGTAGTCCATATATATTATTATATATAAATTTTGTATAAACGTTATACAGTTGTTAATTTTTTTTAATAATTCTTATTTTAATATTATAAATATGACTAATTGTGAACTTAAACAGAATTGAGTAGATTTGTGTGGTCTGAGATGTGAGATATTGTAATTTCTTCTTGATTGATGGAGCGGTTGTTGTGAGATGTAAGAATTTCCATGCGATAAATAAATAAATAAAATAATTCAAAGGTCGATCTGCAGTCTGGAAATCCCTGGATGACTCCTGTGGGAACCTAGTCCTTCTTCCCGAAATCGCGTAACCACGGACTTGAATCGCGTAACCTGAAGAGGAGAGTTAAATTGGAGTCGACGGTCAAAAGCTGCGAGGCTGATAAAACAACAGTTTCTATTTATATTTAATAAGTAATATTATTTAATATATAATTAACCAGGTAAGATATCATAACCCATTATACGTCGTCATCGTAATCTGTTACTGTGTATATTGTTCGAGAGCTCTTGACGAGAAATCGAGCGCATGATATCACCCAGAATTAAGCAGATTAATTTGTAATTACGAAACTACTTAACTGAATGAGACGGACTGCTTTTGACCGACATCAGAGAGCTTTGGAAGTCGATCACTTCAGCATTTTAGCGTGGCAGTGTTTTAACCAGTCTGTGTCCAGCATTCCGTGGATAAATAAGTTCAGGGCACGTTTATTGACACCTAATGTTGTGAGAGTGTCGCCATTGTCAGTAGCAAAGTAGATATAATCACCGTCCTCCGAAAAGGCCCCAATTCCGATCTAGTCAATGAAGCGAGGAATTTTTATGGGTCTTTTCCACAACGTGGCTGAGTCAGTCGGTGTCAGGCGAAGGTTTTCCGTTTATTCCTCCAGGAAAGTTGAATTTTTCTGAAATTGGAGAAAGCCTGGCTTTCGTTCAGCAAACCGAGCCATGAATCCACGCCATTACAGACACCTGGTAGCCTGAGTTGCTTTGGCGATTAACACGCGCCTAATTGCGAGAGCGTCGGTTGTTATTGGCTGTCACGCGTGCATTCCAAACTGAATCCATTCCATGTTAAATGAATGGATGAATAAATAAAAACTCTTGGTCTGTGCTCGTTCTGCAACCGTCCTCCCTGAGCACGGTTCCAGAACTGGACAGATAAAGTTTTATTTATTTATGTCAAGTATTATGAACTAACGCATCTTCCGAGGTGCAGCAAAAATTAGTTCGTCTTTCAAAAGCACGTTTTATAACGTGCTTCAATAATGTGATACGTTACCTCTTTTTGTCGAATAATTATAATTTTTTTATTACTCAATAATTAGATAATTTAATTTAACTTCGTGTAATTATTAAATAACTATTTTTTTTAGAAATTAAATAAGTTATATTTAATAAAAATTCAATGGAATTGTTTAAGTAATTAATTATTAATAACGCTGTTTTAATTGATCAGTTATATTAATTAAGCGATAGTTATAATTAAATTAAAATAAAATGAAGCAAATTATTACTAAATCATTATGCAAAAGTCAAGTGTTTTATATTAAAAGCTGCAAGCAAGCTCGAGAGAGAGTCCACGTGCTTGCGTTTTAGAGGACTGTGGTTAAAACTCGAATAACTGCTAAATGCGGTTAACAATTATGTATTCATCGTCGAAGTGGTTGGTTGTAAACTCCTCTGAATTAAGTGATCATGTAAGGATATAAAACAGAAACTAGTCATATTTTTAAATTCAGTTATTCGAAGTCTTTTCTTTAACGTACTCGGCCATTTCTTTGTCAGCGAAAAAATCTTGTTACCGGTTGATTGATTGGTTGGTTTCTCCGATTGATTGACTCTGCACCAAGGAACGTAAGAACATGAGGCGTCAAAGCATTGTATCCGTAAACTGTGATTTTCTATAGCTGGCTTTGCCTGTTTCAGGATGAAATATCCGAGTTTTCAGAAGTGCAAACTTCGTAGCCCTAGACTCGAACTCAGTCCTTTTCAAGAAGTTGTGGAAAAGGCCTGGGTTCGAGGATTTTTATTTTCCAAGGATTACATAAAATTCCTGAACAGGCTTTTTTTTTTTTTTTATTCTTTTTTTAACGTAAACTGAATTTTAACGTAATTCAGAGGTATTAAGCATCTTCTCTTTGTCAGTAGTCATTATGTATAATAAATCAGCCAATCCACGCATAAATTTTCCAATTCCCTGACACGGTAACTCATTTCTAACAGAGCCTTCTTTTTTTCGTTTCCGTCTAGTGGGACCTGGTGTGCGATCAAGCATGGCTTCCAGTCTTAGCCCTCTCTTTGTTCATATTTGGAGGTCTGCTGGGTCAATGTTTGTACCTCGTGCTTTCCAACAGGTGAGTTTGTCCCTTTTTCAATTCTGTTTATTATTCGTACTGTTATTATCTCCTCCTCTTCCGTATGCGACTCATTGAACTGTTTAATGACTCGTGTACGATTAGATATTTACCTGTTAGATAAATTTCATTACAAGTACACTTCAGGGGGCGGCTAGTTACTACCCTCATATACAATATCTTTTCCTTTGCTGAATAACTAAATGAAATATGTTTATACATTTATATATATTGCTGAATAACTAAATGAAATATGTTTATACATTTATATATATTTATTTATAATTTTAATTATATATTTTCATACCGTTTTTGTTTAAGAATACATTAATGGATAAAAAAATTGAAAGAACAGAAATATTCTTTTAAAAATAAAACAACTTATAAAGCCTAAAGTTTAAAAAAATAAATAAACTGCAATAAAATTATACAATTAAATTAACAGTAATAATTATAAAAACTATATTCTCATAATACGAATTAATGGTATAACATCCATAAACGATTTCATTACAGGCGAAGTAAAAAATGAGGTAAAACTTGTTTTGGATTTTTAAAATCTTTGGATGGAATTTTCTATTCTGAATTCTCTCTCACGCTTAGATTAAATTTTAACTAACTTTACGCCTTCCTTTTTCCTTTGCGTTCGATCTCTTTAAAAGTACATACCGTATTGCTTGGGTATCTTTCAAGAGAGAAAAAATTTATAAGAAATTCCGAGAACTATCTCCAAATTTATAATTTATCTGAAGCCATACGGTATTAGCTATTATAATTCTGAAGTTAGAGAACAGCGGAAACTTTATTTACTTAAAAAATTCAAAATAATCAGCTCATTATTCTTAATATACACTCAATACCCACTTTATTAGGTGCACCGACCCTTTTTATGAAATGGAACATTCCTTCAATAAGGGAAGCATGTCGTGTTCGTAACATGCCCTATAAAGCAGGCGGACAAAACGGAGGGATGCTTTATGCGTACAGTTCAGCTCGAGAGTGAACAAGCTGAAAAAGTGACTTTAAACGTGGCATGGTAGTCAGTGTCGGACGTTTGATACGAATATCTCAGAAACTGTAACCTGGTATGGTTTATAAGTGCGACCGTATCTCGAGTGTACCATGATTGGTCCAGTAACTAAATAACATCCGGCCACAAGCGATCCTGTGGTAAAAAACAGCTAACTGATGCGAGAGGCGAGTGGAGGCCGGCAAGACTTGCGCAAGATTACAGAAATATACACTCAGTAAAATAAAAATCGAATACAACAGTGGTAACCAGAAACATTTAGAACGCACAACTCATCGTACCTTCTCACGGATGGGATATCGAACCGACACCAGGTACCAGACCTGTCGACAAACCAAAAAAACGTGCGGTTACAGTGAGCTCAAGAACATTAACATTGAACACCAGACGAATTAAAAAAAGTTACACGATCTGAGAATCCCATTTCCTTCTGTTTCACTTTAAATGGGGGGACCAATGAATATGTCGAAAACAGCATGGGTCCATGGACTCATCCTGCAGGGTATCAACAATCGTGGCGTTGTAATGGTGTGGAGAGTCTTTTCGTGGTGCACAGTGATCCCCCCCCTGGTACACCTGTTGAGGAATACCCGTGACATTCCTTCATGGCTGCAGTGCGTGAATTTGCGAATGGGTTCTTCCACAACAAGATAATGTCACACTGCCAGAATTGCCTAACGGGTTCCAGCAACATGAGCTGCAGTACCCTCCACCATCACAGATCTCAATCCAATTGAAAACTGTGGGATGAGGCAACACGAGCTTTTCGGAGTAAATATCTCCAACTATCCAATTGGAACAATTGAGTCAATGTGGACCAGCATCCTTATTTTATCCTTGTGATGCGCTTACGACACCTCATTGAGTCTGTGATCAATGCAGGCTGTTCTGAGAGCTAAGAGAGGGGCTATTCATTTTGGCTACCTAATAAACTCCTCAGTGTCCAACCATGTGTCTCATTAAAGCAAATTTTTATTTACAAAATAAATAATTATTCAGGGTCGCTATATTAAAATATCTACAGCGGGGCAATTTGATCTTATGCAAAATTTAGTGATTAGGAATCTCACATATAAAAATATAACGGATAATTGATTACATAATTAGATTAGTAGATACAGTCCATGGTTTACTATTGCAGGTTTGGAAAGAGGATGTGTTTCTTTCTCTTTCTGTCCCTCCAGAGTACATTTGGAATGGTCACTGCCTTTGTACCTGACTTCTTGTGGTTCGCGATTGTGCGACTTTTGCTAGGAATAACAGTTCCAGCAATCTTAAATACGCCGTCCTCTTTAGGTAAGTAAATATTAAATATGTAAGTAAACATTAAGTAAGTTTAATGTGCTCAAAAATGCTCTTTCTGTTGCTATAATTGCTAAAATCCACTTTTAAACTCTATTCTCGTCATCTACCTGTCATTCCTCCCTTCACATCTTTTGAAATCTGAAATAGTGCACAGATTATTACTGCGTGCGGTCTCTACTGCCCTTCTAAAGACAGATGATTACTTGTTCTTCAGATATGATGACATAAACATTGTGCTTGTGTTTGTTTTATGATTCTGAGGAAGCCTCGAGACCTTTAACTACGTTCCCTTACAAAAATCCGATTCCGATAAATCAACTCCTCCTCCTCCTTGCTGATATTAGCGCACTCGGGCAACAGACTCCACGCTTTGATCTCGCAGGCGACATTTTTTTTTTTCTGCTAAATAATGTGGAATGCATTTAGTGGGCAAAACATAACCAGAGTTGTGGCAACGACCAGAGACGTGTCGTATTGATTTGAAGATGCAGCGGGTTTTTTATCCTGCAGTCATCATTTGGAAACCAAATAACTTCTGCTAGATAGATATCGCATTACCTTACACAGACAGACATACATAATTCAGCGCATTTGGAACTGAGATGCTGTGAAAAGGTTAAACAAACGCGTAAGACCGGTTTGGTAAAAAAAACAAAACAAAACAGGTAATTAAATCAGATGTCAAAACTCTGAAGGAAATTCCAAGTATGAAGTTTAAGCAGCGTAGGCTTTGCTTATTTTTCTCTCTGATTCTACTCCATACTTGCTAGCATAATTAGTAATTCAGAAGACAAATTCGGACTTCTAGTTAAAGTTCAATGGCTTATATAATTGTACTACGGTGATGTAATCTTTAAACCGTGCACTGATGGCTTCGGTGAGAAAGATGTTCAATCATAGGAAGTGATGATTACTATGCTCCTTTCTTAGTCGGTTATTCATGGTGTTTTCATGTTTTCACTGCGAGTCATTTGGGAGAACACAGAGAAAATTAAAGCATCGTGTCAGTTCTCATTTTTAAATGCAAAACCGACTGACGAACAAAGCTGTACTCACTCACCAAGCCATGGATCACCAAGTCGATCACTCAATCACCAAGCCAACGAGTGAAAATTTAAAATTTTCACGCGTTGGTGTTTTTGAAGTATTTTTAATTAATAAAATTTTCCATCATCATTAAATGTCATTTTGTTTATAAAACTTTTATTATATGAAACTGTCAACTTTACTAAGCAAGATGTTTTATATATAGCAAGGGAAATAGTCGGTCCAAGTCTTCGTGGACGTATGTGGATCTTGAGCAGTCTTGCACGGAGTCTAGGAGTTTTACTTCTATCAGTTGTAACCCTGTTCATTAGAGAATGGTCTCATCTGGCCTTAGCTAACTCAGTACCGTTTCTAGCCTTCTTCTTGTACTGGTGGTAAGTTAGCCATAATTTGTTCTTCTCAATTCATGTACGTTTTGTTTGTTTTGCTGAAAATACAAAGCTTTTCCATTAAACTCTTTCGTTCAGTTGCATCATTCTTGTGATAAAAAAAAAGAAATCCAATTAGATGCAGCAATCAATGTCTTATTAATGGAATTCATACGTTGTAGCCTGAAATAAGCAGTTTTTACTTTGTCCAGCAAAAGATAAAATCATTGAAAATGGTGATCCACATCCCTTTCCCATCATACTTTAATAGGCAACTATTAATTTAATGAGGTTTGTTTTTTATTTAGATTTTAAAGTATAATTATTCTTTATATTATTTTTAAATATTTGTCATTTTTATCTGTAAAGTTCATTTGAAAGTCATGGAGTATTTTTTTCTCATTTTTAATTCATTGGGGGATTTTCTTTCCCCTTCGAATTTTTCGAACAGCTTTTGTACATCGAGCTATTCATTATCATGTCACTTGCCACCAGTGCAGATAAAGATCTAACTTCGTACACCGTCGCTGACGGAAAGAACTTTTTCTGGGATTTTTAAGCTGGTCTCAGACAGAGGAATATAGAGTTTTTCTACCAAGAGAAAATAAACTGTGACATCGCCCCATGCAGCATTGTGGCTGTCAGTTCCCTGATATCACTACTCCAAGTACAAAACGAAATAATTTTTTTTAAAAATTGAATCCTTAAGATGTTTTTATTTAAATAATTAGATGCTGGACTTACCAACATAAATACACTTAAAGAAAAATTATTTCTTGCAATATTTAGTAAGAGAGGATCGCCGTGTGACATCAGAAGGCCCATGTTGTAGTTGTGTTATGTGAGTGTTCCAAAGCAACTGAGGCTATGAGGCTAAACTGTCTGTAATTACATATTTTCTTCGGTTGGTTTTCTGGATGGAAAAATCCGAGTGTTTCTCGGAAAGAAAACCATGACCCACGCCTGAGACATATATAATATGTCTATAATGTCTTATAATATGTCTGCAAATTGCGTGTTTTCTGTGGTCAATTTCCATTTGCCGAAAGAAAAACCTCAGTTTCTGGGAGAAAAAAACCATGCTTCCCTCGCCTGACTAATTCTCAGCCACGTTGTGAAAAAGACCCCTAAAAATTCCTCGCCTCATTGACGGGATTCGAACTCTGGTCTTTTCCATCGGGCATGAGGAGGACGATGATTATATCAACCGTGCTATCCACGATGGTCCTCATGCAGGAAACTCTGAAAATTGTTCGATGTTATTAGATTAATGTGCACATTTGACATAATTAATTAACTAATTCTCTTATCAGTTGTCATTCTGGAATTAAATGTAGCACTAGAAGTAATAAAACTTACTTTAGCCATCTCCTAAAACAATTACACGGAATTTCACAGGGTCACCTTTATAGACTGAATTATCAGTTGTCAAAGAGGAATAAATTATCAATTAAATTCTGTCGAATTGTAGTTAAATTGGCAATGAAAATTTGTATTAAAATGCTACATAATTTCAAGTGGTTCAGTTCTTATTTTATGTCAGTAATAAAGAATTTAATGAAGTTGAATTATGTTAGGAAGTATTTCTAATTTATCCTTTAAATATTAAATTCTCGTTGTTTAGGAATATTATTAGCAATATATAGTATTTAATAATATAAAAAACATTGTTTGGGTGTACTAAGCTTGTAAACTAAGGTTTGTATTTAAAAATAATTTTTTGAATCGCTTTTTTAAACAAACCATTTAGGCACATTTAGGTTTTCTCGTAATATCATCGTGTTTCTTAAGCAGGAAGCTTTTCAAGCTCTTCTACCCTACTTTCTAAAAGTGGCAGGTGAGCTTGCTATATTTGTGTGTGGCCCACCATTAATAACTTCTACGTCTGCAGGTCGATCCAAACTAATTCCGCAGTACATGTGAGTAGGAGGTGGACTATCTGGTATCCCGATAAATGAGATTTTATCTCGAGCAAGGCAGAAATCTTCATTAGTTCTACTTAGAACTTCTTGATTAAGTTTTTACTTCCGCTATCAGCTGACGTGTTTCACACAGTATCTTTATACACGAACAGAGCTTGGCCAAATTTGAAATGATTTCATTCCTACCGATTATTTGATGGGACGGCAATGCGATCAAAACAGTCGTCAAGTTGGTAGCAGCTCATTACAAACAAATGGCAATAATATTCCTCATAGGGATGTGCTACATATTTGGAGTGCAATATGTGGACAACCTATTGCTGGGTTCTTCCGTCCATTCTTATCAAGGTTGTTTCTTTTAATACAAATTGCAGTTTCTGCGACTAATACACCGAAAGGACATAATTCATGGGATACCTGGCTCCTTGGCAATGCGACGCTGTCACCCCTTCTCGTTAGTGGACGAACCCACCGCTTGGCAGGTATATAGGTACGCTGCATCACTGTACTCACGTAGACGATAATTCGATGTCAGTGTGGATAAATGTCGTGAGTTAACCGACTTTGAAAGAGGGATGACAGTGGGTGCTCGACGCATGGGTCACTCTCTCGCAGAGGGGGTACAGAAATTGCACAACCCCCATTCGTCAGTATCAAGAGTGTATCGGGAATACGCCATTTGCGGAATAACATCTCCTCGTGGACAGCGTTGTGGGCGGAGAAAGGAGGTGGATGAACGTGGCCGTCGACATCTGTCTCGCATTGTTTCAGCCAACCAGAAAGCGACAGTAACACAAATCACTGCTGAATTCAACGAGAGAGGTGCCGAAAACGGGCGAACCCGATTAGATATTATCTTCTTAGACGTTGCATCCGCTTTCGACAGTAAATCCATCTCGGCTGTTACTACCATCTTGGAGGAATATTTCCATATAACTGGGCACGTATTAGCAATAATAGAGAGTTCTTTGAGGGAGAGACACATCACTGCCATAAATGGAATTTCCAAAGGGACCTTTTAAGTTAACAGGGGAGTCCCACAAGGTGGTGTCCTCTCTGCTACTCTCTTTGCAACAGCACTGCATCCTTTCCTGACCCAAAATCAAAAACAATTTGTCGTATATGCAGACGACTTGAAATTTTTTATCACCTCGAATGACCAAAACACATCCTTACAACGCAACAACGAAGCAAACTCCAAAATCACCGAGTTGCAAGAATACCTTAATTGCATGTGGCTCCGATTAAAGGAAACAAGACAGCACAAATGGTTTTCGCCAACAAGGTATTAAAGAACCACATATCAATAAGCGTGAATGGCAGCGTGGTCAAAAAAGTCAGGACACATATTGATCCTAGTCTGCCATTCACGCTTATTGATATGTGGTTCTTTAATGCCTTGTTGGCGAAAACCATTTGTGCTGTCTTGTTTCCTTTATGGACTACTATGGACCTCCAGACAGGAACTGGTAGGTATCAGGAACCTTGATCTTGTAAAACAATGTATTTTAAGATGCGTCATCCGCTCTACACATCTCAGATTTGGTCTTCTGCCCCAGATGCTACCATCAAGGCTTTCCAGGGTTTAGAGTACTGAATGCTGAGATGGTTAAACAGGATCACTACGCAGCCATTTACAATCTCCAGAGCTATTTTATATGCCAACTTGGATGTCACGCCTTGGTCTCACATAATTGTCACCAAGAACATTTTCACGCTTGCAAAACTGCTGACCGGGAGACTCGACTCTCCGAAAACTGACTACCTGATGACTCGGCCCCGTATGACGCAAAGGTGGGCGAATAGGACACCATCCCCTCCACTCAGTAGCGCACTCATACAGCTGGGAAGCCTTCAGCGATTTTTTCATTTTAACACCATTAAGATCTACAACGATCTTCAAGAGGTTCAGTCCTGTACGTCATCTTTGTGCAAAGCTTTTCTTTCCAGAAAAGCTTTGCACAGAGAAGAGGTACAGAACTGAAACGTTTCAAAATGCATTACTCCACCTATAAATGTTGAGCGAAGCCCACAAATGAAAACAGAACAGAATGCAGGAAATGAAGAATGAACTGGTCGGGACTGTTTATGCTCCTGTTATGTTTACATTATACGTCTTATCTTTCGGTGAACTCGCTGTAAATAGTGGTATAGATGTGCACATCCTCTAATTCCTAGTAAAATTACAAATTATGATTGTGCTCTCTTTCTATCTGCCTGTCATGTAAAATAAGGCAATGATATGTATAATATAATTAATTATACAATGTATGATTTGTATAATTTATTGAGATAATGATATGTATAAATTATAAATGGATAATTATATTTATAACTTATATTTGTATATATGAATGTGCACTCCCTGGTTAATAGCCGTAAGCGGGTGTCTCTTAGGAGAAAATAAAGATAATAATAATAATAATAAAACGTCTCCACCAAGACCATCAGGCGATCATTAGCAGAATAGGTTATGGGAGCCTCCAATTAGCGCCGAGTCCCATTGCTAACACCACGACACAGGACTCTACGCCTCAAATGGGCGGAAGAACATTGGCATTGGACCTTGGATGATTGGAGACAGGTCTCCTGTAACGATGAATCCCATTTCCAGTTATTTCGAGGGGACGGGAGGGTGCGTATCTGGCGAAAACCGCACAAAGCTATGCACCCGTTATGTCAACAAGGAACTGATCAGGCAGGTGAACGGTCGGTAATAGTCTGGTGAATGTTCAACTGGCACGCATTGGGACCTCTGGTACGTCTAGACCCATCTCTGAACAGTTTAGGTTACGTGTCCATCCTTGCTGGCCATCTGCATCCCTTCATGGCCATCGTGCCATCCTGTTCAGCCTGCGCATTGTCCTGTGCACCCACAGGACAATGCGCCTCCCCACAGAGCGTGGTGACTATAACATGGTTCGAAGAGCATTCCGCAGATTTTACCACCATGGAATGGCCTCCTCTTTCAGCGGACATAATCCTTGTGGAGTATGTTTGAGATGCTGTGGAAAAGTCCGAGCTTTGGATCCTCCGCCCAGGAATGCGACGGAATTATGGACAGCAGTGCAGCAAGCATGGATGGATGGATATACCTGTGGAACGCTTTCGTGAACTAGTGGACTCAATGCCTCGCCGTGTGACTGCCCTTATCCGGGCGAAAGGTGGGCCTACCAGTTAGTAGGTAGGTATCCCACGATTTCTGTCCACTCAGTGTCTAAGAGAAAGGGTGTTTTCTCTTCTTTTATAATATTCATGTCTTTCCTTTGTCTCTGTATTGTACAGTAATAATTAAATTCCAAAAAGCTAAAACTATTTTCGAAAGGTTAAACCATTTTTAAATTATTAAATTTAAAATTTGATTTAAAATAAAATTTTAAACTTTTATTAATTTTAATTTAAAATAAAGAACTTTAACTTTTAAAACATTAAATTCATAGGAAACAATCTAGTTTTGCAAAGTTTTCAAATCTTATTATTCAGATTTTACTGAAAGTGAAATTTGAATGATACGTTAATTTCTTTTTTTTTTTAAACTGAAACCTCTTTAATTTGGAAATTAACTTTACGTAGTCATGGTTTAAATTGTAATCTTAGAAGAATGAAATAGCGTTTAAAAAGCGAGAACCACATAGTTCTATAGTGCTATATTTTCTAAACTCACTGTTTAAAGTATTAAATCGAAAAAATAAAACATAAAATGCAGTTCTAAAAAACTATTCGTTGGTTTTTAAATTTATCAGGTTTTGAAGGGTTTGAATTAGAATTTAGATTAGAAATTTAGTCATTTCTAATTTTAAAAACCTAATTTTAAGAGTGCTGCAATGAATATAAAGCCACATTACTAGCATCTTTATAAGCTGTTTTACTCCTCTGGTCATAAGAGGAGTGAAACAGCTTATCTTATAAAGATGCTGGTGATGTATAGATCCAAAATACACGTAATCATAACAGTTGCTATACAAGATTTTTCGTTTCCATTATCCATCCAATTTGTTGCTCGTATGTATACTCAAAGAACATTGTTATTTTTAAGCATCCAGCGAGCTCATTTACAGTTCAGCTGACGTAATATAGAATGGTCTCAACGGCAAAAGATATACGAGGATGCGTACGATATGAAGTATTTCCTTACAAAAATTGGCACTTAGTAAGTCCGCCCACTACAGGAGTTGTTATTCTGCAGTAACTATCCACATTGTGTTCGTTAATTTGCAACACAACCTGCGGGGTAATTCATTATCAGTGCAGCGGCTATCAGGCCACCAGACCGATCGATGTTGGTGACACTCGAAGGCATGTCGATGCATCGCTAACATATCAAGTGGAAAAACGAACCCCAGAAGACTAATACAGTTTTCTTACAATCTTTTTAAGTGGTTCTTGCAGCATCTCTTCCACACTTATCTTATCAAGAGTAACCGCACTACGGAGTGATGTCCTCTTCGGAGGTAACTCAAAAAGAAGCATAGCCAGAGTCCTTGCTGAACTACACTGATTCGCAATTTAATTAAAGATAGACGTCGACTAATACCTGTTTCTTTCGTGTTCTTTAGTGATCACTTTCCGTGAGGTAGTCGACCAGTAATGCAGGGTGTTTATCACGTCCGTGTGTGCTTTTAAACGCAAGAACTTTATTTCTGGACTAGAAGGAAGAAATCCGACTAAGATCTTAAAAGTTTCTGTTTTATCATTTAATTGCGTTACTAGAAGCTTCGGAAAATCCTCCCAGTGCAAAAATAACATAGTTTGGTTGACAGGCGGAAGTTTTAGTGATTAGCTACCCGACTTGTGGTCAATGCTTCCAAATTAAAGTCGATTAGAAATGAACAACCTTCAAGTCCTATAAGATGGTTACTCAGCCCAATGTATGGAGAAAGTGGAATTCAAGTGAATCGACGACGCTCGTATAATTAATAAATTTTGACCAGTATCCATTCTTCGGTTAATATCAAAGTCACTTGAGTCATCAAAATCCAAAAAGAATAATTACGTGATTTTTGGAGACAAACTGCCACCATGAATGATCCTTGTTCGGACTCTTGTTAGACTGTGAATGCGCATACGTGGCTATTAAGAAGAAACAAAATACTGGATGTACAAATGTTTGAATTCTTATAATTTGTAAAATACACTTTCAAAATTGGGAGGGGTTATCTGATAACTTGGAGTGTCTTCTAAGAATTTCTAGATGGTGGTTACCATCTCTCATAACTGCTTGGCGAACTGCTTTACTTCGATTAGTAAAGCATACACTCTACCTTTTCTTCTGTTAATATTTCAAAAATGATTCACGATCAAGACGCTCCTCAATGTGTAATGAATAACTTGGATAACAATTTTGTGTAATCATTAACCTAAATAACAAATCTGAAGGATTTGAAATAAAAGAAAGGTAAACTTTTCTTTTATTTCAAATCCTCGTGGCTCCATTTTGCCACAGGGATTTGCCAACCTATCTAGAAGAAATAAATGTTTTGTCAGTAACCCTATTTAGCAACAAGGCAGCTGATGTACACCTGTGTGGCTATTATTTTTGTCTGCTTCTGTATGAAAGAAAAAACCCGAGGAACTGTAAGTAAGGAAAAACTCATTCTTAGACAAATTGCTATTTTCTAAGAAATGTGAACTGACTCCAGACATTGGATATTCGAAAACAAGTTTAATATTGGATTCTTCCGAGAGAAAACTCACTGAATATCCGTTTGTTATATGAGGAAAGGATGTAGTAAACTGATACTCAAGTGATTCTTTTATTTTGTATCTACTGCAGAAGTTCTCTTCACAAAAGTCCTCTCCCAGGTTCTGTTCGAAAATATGTTATTATCTCTAAGTTGCTACAGGGAGCAGATACAGACTAGAATAGTCCGTAATACCGTCGTTCTCAGGTACACATTTTTGTTCGATTCCGATGCTAGGAAAGGTTAAGTAATCAAATATGATTGCTGAGGTATAGCCGATCGTGCAGAGCAATTTCTGGTGTGTCTTTAGCGCATTAAGAATTTGTTATTTAATGTATGCAATGTACTTTCATCCGGTGGCCTTTCGCAATAATTCAGCAGTCGATCAGGGTTCTTCCAGAGTCGCCGCGGTGGTTACTAAGCAACGGACGATACGAGGAAGCTGGTCGTTTGATGAGGAACATCGCCCGAACAAACGGAAGGAGTCTTTCACCGGATTACGTCATAAATCTCAAGGTACCTTTCTATGAAACTTTAAACATTGCATGTGTGCGTACGTGTGTGTGTGTGTGGCTCTCTTTTTTCCTGTCCTTTTTTTTTTTTTCTTTTCTGGATAAATTGCATATCCCACAGTTTTCTGTTTCATTTAATTCTTTCTTATTCCTTTTCTTTCTTCATATTTCACATATGTTTCTTCTATTATTTCTTTTATCTGTTTTCCTTTCTTTTCTCTCTCCCTTTCCATTTCATTGTATGCTTTTAATAATCTGTCTTCATTTATCATATATTTTTCGGGAAAGAGATATTATTATTGTAACATAGGAGTGCTAATCAAAAAGTCAGGTCCCTAATATTATAATTTAAAATCTTGATGTGTATACCCACGAACATCAGTCAACGTTGTGAATTTTGCTAAAGTTGTTTTAACTTTAGCAAAAGAACAGAACGGCTGTGTAGTTCAATACTATAGAATTACAGGGACATATTTCAGCGCAGTTGTTTAAATCAAATAAAATTCGTACGTTCTACTGTATTAGGATTTCGATCATGGAGATTATTTTGCTCTCACTGAAGACCGAGTCCGCGTATTCCGAGCTAACATTTGGACTTGGGTTTAACTCAGATTGAAATATCGCCCTGCAAAGGACAAACGTATCCGAGTTCTAGTGCTGTGTGTTTAAATGGAAATTTTACTTATGTACACCACTTGGTTGTGTACGTAGACAAAATGTATTCACAGTTCGGCATACGTTCTCCAATTGAGACCATCCGCCACCTGATGAGAAGCCAGTAAGTTTCGAAACAGCTGTCCTGGCATTGTCTCAGATTTTTAAATGTGCAGCGCATTCACCTTTTCAGGTATACAATTTAAAAAGATATTAGCAACTTAGGTAGAACCATAGATAACGGTATTTGTCTCTAAGTTAAAGATGAGCCTAAGCTTTAGTGCTTAGTGCTTGGTGCAACCTCGGTCTTCAGTGGGAGCAGAATGAGCCCCACGATCGAAAATCGAACGCAGAAAAGTACGAGTTCGTATGGTTGAGAAATCATCGATGACGTCGAAGCACCCTAGATCTCTAGAGAATAAAAATTCAAACAAACACCTTCTGCAGGAAGAATTGTGTGCGCAATTTCCTTGTCAAGCAGAGAAAATACTTTTAGGATAGATTTCGCAGAACATAGTCACACCACCATAGGACTGCAGGGGGATATTTCATAACACTAGCTTTTCAGCTACTGCGTTGAAATCGAATCGAATAAAAATCGAAATTGAATGAAAATCGAATGAAAATCGTACGCCTTACTGTGTTCGATTTTCGATCATGGGGATTATTCAGAGAATTATTATTTGTGCGATGCCTAAAGGGACTGTAAAACTCCGCAAGCATTGAGAAATGCGATGAGAAGAAATCAATTTCTTAAAAATGGAGTCATCACCTTGCATCATTTGCTGCAAACCGCACTGTTTACAATAACTAAATAGACTTACATTTTTACTAATTTTTTTATATTCCACAAAGTCTTATGAACTGCTTTTGGCAACTTAATTGAAACTGGGGTCACACATTATTTGGTAACATCGTACACTATCTGACTTGAAAATCTCTAACCCTAATATAAATACTGCTATCTTCAGATAGATATAATCCTTTTCTGTTCTTCTACTTTTGTGTGTTAATCAAAACCCTTTTTCCTAGCGAAGGTTTCGAGTAGAAAGTGCCCTTCAGGATGCCCGACAGAATGGGACCAGAAAGGAAGACTGTTTTGACCTTTTTCAAACTCCGAACACAAGACGTAAGACTATCCTTCTTCTGATACTATGGTAAGTAAATCAATAATAGTCTTCCAAACACATTAAAATAGAAGAAATTGGTTTAAAAAATAAAAATTTAAGTTGCCATTACTTAGCTATTGATATGCCCAAAATGTAATGTGCGCGAAATTGATTATAAAGTTTCTCGGACAGCTCATATCTACACATATATCTCTGTAATCCTTGCTGCAGATAGTACTAAATGTGCGCGAGCTTTTTGTCAGAGATACGATCCAGATTTCTGAGGTCAAAATTTCAGTAACACTACTGTCATTTCCTTCTACAAGGTGTGCCCACTACTGGTTTATATCGACAACTCGTGTTGTTGTTGTTGACTATGAAGCCAACATCATTGTCACTTTCTTATTGCGACCTTAAGACAAAATAAAGATACACTCGTACAGGCATAGTTTAGGGTCAGGCGCCACCTGTGGTTTCCCACATCAGGGCCATATGTATGCAAGGAAGAAATACAGTACTACTGTAAATGCGAGGAGAAAAATGTTCTGTTGACTCGTACAGGCAACCAACTAAAATGGTCAAAGCTTTCGAAATAAACAAACTTCCAACAGAATAAAGAACGATTCTTTGCAGCATGAAATGCGTGTCCGCCACTTCATCTACTTTCAGCTTTCAAGAAAATGCACCAACTGTAAACTCCTGGACATAAGAAATATGAAATATTTATGGCGCTTCGTGAAAGGCTTTCCACACCCTACGGAAAAGCATCTACATCTTCAGCTTCTACTCGAACTCTGCAGGTTTCGCCATAGATGTAATGGGTTGCATTAGGTTATATTGAGCTGGACTGATCTTTCTTCGGCAACTAAGACCATGAGACATTGGTATAACTTGTAAATTGCGGATATTCTCTAGTCGGTTCGCTATTCTGCAAGTTACCAAACCTATAACCCTCGTCCGAGGTGGAATAATTCTTTGACATTGTCAAAAAAAGCAGGTAAATTTTTTTCTGTCCTAACGAGAAATATTTCTTAATGTCAACTGGCTGCCGCGAAAATAGAATTAAGGCCTTTTCTACCCTCTTTTTTTACAGTATGAGTGAGACACCAACAACACTAATTACTGCGCTGCCGGGGAAGACATACTTGATGGTCCTGAACGTTCCTCTCTTCAGCCATATTCAGGACAACCGGATGGTTGATCACACCTCTCCTCTCTTTTTTTTTCAATCACCATCTATCTATAGATTATTTTATCCATTTGCTTTTAAAACCTTTTTTAACTCCGCAGTTCCCGTTCGCAAAAAACTAAGATAAATCCTTCTTAGAAATTACGTTAGATTTCAATTTAAATATCTCAGCTAAATTCTTCAAACTTGTATTAAATATCTCGTCATAAACCAACCGTTTTTAAACACTTCAAATAAATACCTTCAAATGAAGATCGATAATTGATAACATTTTAAAGATGTCTGAAAGCATTTGATGCGTTACACCGTACAATTCTTTCGAGAAAACTATACTTCTATGGCGATTTATTTATTTATTTATTTCTGTCATACAAAATGGAATTTATTATTTATACTTATCCCACCATGCAATGTAAAATGGACGGCGAAATAAGTATAAACAATAAATTCCAAAATAAAATAGAGCATACCAATAATTTATAATTTTATCTAACCTGTATGGATGAACCCTTATAACGGTTCATCGATCAATCTCTATAATCTGTCTGGGGTTGAAGTCACTTGTGAGCCATCTTTCGCGTTCACTCTATCTTCTTGTGTTACATGAAGTGCAAGGTTTCCTTCCCGGTCCATTATTATTCATTGTGTACTTAAACGATGCGGTTCAGTGTTACAGTCTGCCAGAGACTCGCAGAAGACTTTAAAATCTATGAAGTTATTGAAACACTATCTCAGTGAGCGTAGTTAGTCGAGTTTAGACCAAGACATGAATGAATAATATGTCCATAAATGCACCATATTTTCAATGTGTATTCATATTGACAAACGACCAAATGATGTACAAGTTCAATGCTTGTACATCATTTGGTCGTTTCTCACAGTCACTGATCCTGGTGACTTCAGAAAATTTTGGCTTCGGAAATGTAAAACACATTTTATATATAAACAAAGTCCATATAAAATTTCAACTTTCTGCACAAGTACTTGATGAAATATGTTACCAATAATCCACAGAAGCAGCTTTGAGAAATGAAGATTTAAACCTGAAAAGGTGTGTTATCTTTCCACCACTTCCTCTTACTTTCGCCTTCATTACCAAACTGCTGGAAATAAACCACCTTCGTTCGTCGAATACCGGGCAACGATATTGAAAATGCTTGAATGATTGCAAAAAAATAGCGAGGCCTTTGGCAAACAATAAATATACGTCAGTAAATGGCTCCGTTCTTCCAAAAAGAGGCTTTCTCGTATAAAAGAACTGTTTGCATAATAATGATGCAGTTTTTCCTTTGTTTATTTGCATCAACCTCTATTATACATGGCCTTTCTCTTTATGAAACTCTCCTGCTGTTTTGGTTTCTCGCTGTGACACCATACCATAGAAAAAATGTGAAAACAGTAAATACGAAAGAAAAAAAGTCAGGAGAAAGAACTCCTGTTGTTCTTGGGTGGCGAATTCTATCAATATAACAACATAAATAAGACGATTTTGGAACCTAAGCCACAATGCACAGGAATGCCAAATGTCAAACAAGAAATGCCATATTTCAAATATACGTAGCAATGAATAAGTACGTAACGATCCCCACCCCCACCTCCTTTCGTCCAAGCAAAATGTAAAACTTGTTTCGTATTTTGCTTGAATAAAAAATACAGGGTATGTGATTTAATTCTTCTCAACACCAATGAATACAGTGGAATAAAATAATCACAACAATGCATACTCTACAATATTTACAAATATACCTAGAATGCGATTTAAAAAATATAAAATTATTGAAAGCATAAAGCCGATGATAGTCTCCTATTAAATCATCTTCTTTATGGTCAGTCTTCTTGTGATACACTCGCCATGTTTACTGAAAGTAGCCGCATATATATTATAAAAGAACCAAGTGACCATTTACTTGTGCAAAGACGTATATGAAATAGATATCGAGGAACTACTCAACTATTGCATTCCAGGACCAAGAGCCATCTCCCCCACCAATGTCGTCTATGTTTCCGTTTTTAAATTTTGTAAAAAAATAATTATTCAAAAATGGGATGAAACGTAATGTCCTCAACTTCTTTAATATGAATATGGAGATTTGATGCAAGGAAACAATTGTTTTCTTGCATAAAAACTCCTTTCATGAACCCTTTTGTGAATAATTAAACACGAAACAATCCTAATTTAAAATCCAAATTGGTAAGTTAAGTTTAGTAATATCCTCAAGATCATTCAGTGAGAGGTAAACCCAAAACAGAATTGACCATAGATTACTTCATTTTTGGTCCTCAGAATTGTGTACGTAACCTGCTTACCACAATGCAATTCACATTTAGTCACCTTGGCAACTTGGGTCTGATCAACTTTTGTTCTGCCTATTACACTCATCCTCCGATAATCTTCTAAACGGTGTTGCTTTGACATCTGTAAAAGTTCATATGAGGCAAATCTAGCGGCGTCTACTCAGAATAGAAAAGAAAGCAGGTTGAGTTCAAAGCACCGTGGTCTGTCTGCTTTCTGTAATTGAAATAACTTAGGTAAATTAGTCAAAGTTCATCATATTCGACATATGAACAATGTTAAAATTCCGGCAGTGGGCCTCTCTTTCAACTTTGATGACTTTCTGTCAATGTTTGAAAACTTTCTGTGAATGTTTACGGAACTCAAAGATTCTATACCGTTTTGAAGTTCCTTGCAATTTTCCAGATCCTGGTTCAAGGAAATGTAACTACAGCTTTCGGAAATTTTGACTTCGGATATGAAAAGTCCATATGAAGTTATTAAGGTTTATATCAAATATGTTTATACTCATGTGCCGTGATTTCAGTATTTTGGATTTTTGGAAGTCGTACATAAGAGCTGCAAAAGCCAAGTATGAAAAACGCTGGTAAAGATATCTTCGAGGGATTTCCAAAAGTAAGGTAACACATTTTTTCTCTCGATGATGTTTAATAATAAGAAGTTGAAATTACACACCAAGAAATAAGTGAACATGCACTACTTCTCCACAAAGTCTCCAATTTTATTGATGCACTTGTCCCAACGATGGATCAGTTTATCGATACCAGTACTTAAGACGTCCGTGCCCACACGCAGTAACCAACATCGCACCGCCTGATGAACTTCCTCATTCGTGGTCAAATGCTTTCCTGAAAGGTGTTTTTTCAGATGGCCAAACAAATGAAGGTCCTACGTCTGGGCTGTAGGGGGGGGGGATGTGACGGAGTTTCCCAACGATTACGGCACAATCACTCGCGAGTGGTGTGGGCAGCGTTTGGAGTTGCGTTGTCGTTCAAAAAGATCACGCCGTTTGTCAGGAATCCTGGTCGTTTGCGTCGAATATTGGTTTTCAGTTTTTCCAACGTTGCACAGTAAAGCTGTGCATTGATTGTTCCTCCCTTCGGCAATACATCCACCAACAGAACGCCTTGGCGATCCCAGAATACTGTAGCCATGACTTTCCGGACACTGGGAACAGTTTTGAATTTTTTGCGCACAGGAGATTGTGGATGTTTCCAGGTCATGGAGTCTTGTTTGCTAGACTCCATGATAAAGTGATGAACGAGATAAAGTGATGAACCCACGTTTCGTCTGCTGTGACTATGCGAGCGAGAAAATCCTTTCCTTCGTCGCTGTATCGCAACAGGTTCCCAGACACATCCCCATGCGTTTTGTTTTGTCCTCCTCTGACAATTGTCGGGGAACCCAGCGGCAGCACACCTTTTGAAAGCCAAGGACATCGTGGGAAATTTCGTGAACAGTCGACTTACTCATGTTCAATTTTTGTGCAATTTTACGCAGTTTCACTCGCCTGTTTTCAAGAACGATGCTATTAATGCGCGAAATATTGTCTTTTCTCTTGCTCGATGAAGGCCTGCACGACCGATGTCGACTTCAATGTCAACACGGTCCGCTTTAAATTCATTGCACCAAAAACACATCCTCTTTGTCATCACCTTTTCGGCATGCACAGCAACCAGTTCACGGTGAATATCACTTGGTGAAGACCCTTTTGCTTGCAAAAAGCGAATAACTTAATGAGCACCTGTTTTGAACCACACTCGCACGGTAGCCGCCATTTTGCAACTGGAATCTGCTATGAGGCGACAGTACCGCAACACTGCACTGGCGGTCCTTTTGAACGTTATTAATGGGTCTATCTGTCCACCGCGTTTCATCTCATTCCCTTTCACTATTATTAAGAAAAAAAACGTGTAACCTTACTTTTCGGAAACCCCTCGTTAAGAACGGGGAAATGAGTTCTGCTCATACATGAATGCAAAGACGCAGACAGTAAATTCGATATGCCCCTCTTGCAAGCTCAAAGCATTAGGATAATCGACAATCCATCCGAAATGGCCGAAGCTGAACAAATACTTGCAGCTGTCTTCACTATTTTCATTAATTTTCAAAATAAGTGACATAATGATATCAAAGAGGCACTATCTGAAAAGTTATTGAGGTGAAGGGAGTACAAAGTTCCAGAGGCAGATGGTTTACATCCAGTTACAATGAAAAGGGCGGCAGATAAGTGCACCAGTCGTTAATAAGATCATGATTAGATCCACAGATTATTCTCTTTTGCGGCAAAAGTGTAAATGGTTCCACAATCCATAAGGGAGGAGCCAAAGGAGTGATGAGCAATTATAGACTAGTAAGTTTGACTTCTGTGGATAGTAAGATTATGGAATCTATGGTTAAAGACGCAATACAGGACCATTTTTTCAAGAATGGTACCTTAATATGGTTCAGCCTAGTTTCATGAAGGGAGGGACTTGCCTGACTAATCTGGTAAATTAGTATCCAGAGTTTATAAAGCAGTTGGAAGAGAAGAACAACTTTGTGTTGTATCTAGATTTTTGTTAACCAATTGATGCAGTTCCCCATAAGAGATTATTGTATAAATTAGAGCAGGTTGGGATAACAGGAAAGATGCATCAGTGGATTAAGAGTTGGTTGACGGACAGTAGACAGAGGGTGGTGATAAACTTGTATTCTTCAGAATGGACTGGAGTAGCAAGCGGTTCCCTCAGATCTGTCTCTCTCTCTCTTGTTTTTTTATCTTTCTACATGATACTGATGACAGAATAAAAGGAAAGCGTCAAAGTCTGCTCACAACTAAACGGGTGGAAGCGTAGTGTGCTATGTTGCTTCAAAAGGATTTGTACCCGCTGTATGTACGGTTTGAAAAATGGCAACTGAAGTTTAATGCCGATAAATGCAAAGTATTGCACCTCGGGAAACAGAAAAACCAGGAATAGTTTATATTAGTTTATAGAGTAAAGGATGTACTGGACGGAAAGACTTGGGGATTATAATACAAAAGGACAAGATGTTCAACATGCAGTATAAGCGGGCGGCAAGATAAACAATTGTTTCTTTGCATAAAATCTTCTTTCATAAAGACTTTTGTGAACAATTCAGCTCGAAGCAATTCTGGGGAAATCCCGAAACAGTCCTAACTTCAAATCCAAATTGGTGTATAGTAAGATCCTCAACATAACGATCATCCAGTGGAAGGTAAACTCAAAACGGAGAGGTCACGACTGATAACATCATTTTTTGTCCCCAGAATTGTGTACGTAACCTGCTTACCACAATACAGTTCACATTTAGTTACCTTGGCACCTCGACTTCCGTCTGGTTAACTTTTGTTCTGCCTATTAGACTTAATCTCCGAGATTCTCTAAACGGTATTGCTTTCACATCTGTAGAAATGCATATGAGATAAATCTAACATTTTCTACTCAGAAAGGGAAAGAAAGCAGATCGAATTCAAAGCACTGTGACCTGCCTGCTTCCTGTGATTGAAATATCTTATGTAAATTAAGTCCATCATGTTCGGCATATGCACAACGTGATATTCTACTCATGATTTATCGAAATATTTCGATAAATATTGTGGTCCATCACGTCATGGAGTAGGATTAGACTTACTCCATGACGTGATGGACCACAAGCTTAGGCCCTAATGCAAGGTAATTATTTTCAATTATTTAATATTTAATAATAATAGAAAATAACTTTTCTATTATTATTTAATGCTGATAAATGCAAAGTATTCCACCTCGGGAAACAATTAGTTTATAGAGTTTATTAGTTTATTAGTTTAAGTATCCAAAAAAATACTTCGGGTTTGTTCAGCAATAAATGTCCTGAATAACCAGGCAGTCGAATTCACAATGATCTTCAAAAATATTCAGTTTTGGACATCAATGTGTAGTTTGATAACTCTATCAGTGTTCTTCTGCTCAAATCGTATATTATGTTTGTTAACCTCGCCATATGGAGGGTTACTATGCCGGAAGATAAAGAAATGTTTTGTATCAACTAGAATCCGTCTTTATCAAATTAAGTAATTCATTATACAAATCGATTTAACGGGCGATTCATAAAATTCATTCATAAAAGTGATTTGGTAAAAATCCATAAAATAATTCTTCCATCATCCAGTGACATAAAAAAAAAATAAAACTTTTAACTTATTCAAAGAAAAAAAGACGTTTCAGGACCTTTCAGGTACCTTTGCTAACAAGAAGAGTAACAGGATCTCCTGTGGTTAACTTTATCCCCAAACTGGAGAGTTTGTCATAAGACAGCTACGCCCACTGATTAATAAATACGCGATCTTTCCCAATAAATTTCTCGTTCATTCCTGGACAGGCAAACCACTCGAACAACATCCAAAGAAGTTACTACATGAAAATCTTTCACGTCAGAACTATTAATGGTAACACACAGCTCTGTAGGAACATTAATTCCATGGTGTAAAGGCGCGGTGCTTACCGATTCATACAGCCTCTGAAATTTTATTGTCTGCCTATATATAGCATCCAGCATAGACTCGTTTAGGCGTTGCTCAAGGAAGCAACAATGATTAATCGGATCCGACCATCCGAGGTGATTTTTCACCCAAAGTAACACCAAGAAAGTAACTTCATGTATTGAAGTCAAACTACCCCCTTGTGCCGTTCATTATACCGCTCGGCTCCCACGTGGCGTGAGAGTGTTTATCGACCGTGAACGGGGGAGTGCTGAAACGCACGTGTGGATGGCTTTAATGGCTTACACATGTAGGAAATGCTTGTAGATCACACCATCACGCCAATTTCTCAGCTTGTTTATCAATAGGCTACCCGGGGCACAGGCATTCGTAACTCTGATAAATATCTGCGTATAACACGCCACTTCGATGAATTCGTGGCACTTATACGGAATTTTAACATTCCTTGTCTTCTCCTCGGGCTTCCATAAATAAATTAGTCCTTTAGTACACCAAAGATTGCTTGTTAGCGTGTGCTAGTGATACAAATGTAGACAAAATTTATAGTTCCTCTCGTGGCGCCATCTGGCTTCGTTAGTATGCTACTAAATCGAAAATAATAAGATATCCAGATGTCTTATTCATCAAATAAAGACGCTACAGTTTTGAATGGCTTGTTTTTCTTTTTGGGCCGGCACTGGCGAGTTTGGTGTCATTAAGAGCCACCGGTTACAGATACGCCCTAGCGGAAGATTCTATAAGCAAGGTGGAGTACACTACGGATCAGCACATTTTATTGCGCTGATAAATAAATATATCTTAATTTGTTCTACCAAGATATATAAGTGTTTCATTGGTGAGTCAAATTCCCTTCACGGCAGTATATGCCACGGGATTTACATATAAAGGAATACAACAAAACCACCACCTAATACGCTATAGACGTGATACCCTGTTCACATAAGCACAGCCTTGAGTACCATGAAGAAGTACCACAGGACAGTGGAAGACAGGTAAGATAGCGGGGGATGACAGAGTGTAGCATCCTCCCAGGCGAAAAGGAGCAGGAAGAGTGCTAGGTGCAGTTGTGGGAGTCCTGGAGAAGGACTGTGGGTAGGAAGAAGAGGATAGGTAAAGTTCAAATTAAAGAGTCCAGGATCGTCACAATGGAGAATCACGGAGCGGCGTCGGCAGGGCTGGCCTCAATTTTCAATTTCATGACTGGAAGTTTCCGGTGCTGGGTATCAGTTGCTGTGTAGAGGAGGTTATCCAGGAGTAGTGTTTGGGAATTGCAAGTGATGCCAGCGACGACGAAAGATCTCGTTGGCATAAGTGGTTAGTGCACGGAAAGCATCGTTAGATTCCAGTAACTTGGTTTCTGGCCAAAGTGATGTAGTGTGGAAGTCTAGGAGTAGTTGGATTCTTAGATCTAAGTATATGTTGCATGAGTGCATCACGTGGTCCCTGTCTTCAGGTTCTCCGCAGGTACAGAGGGCATCTTCGACTAGGTCGAACTCTAAAAGGCGTCTCTTGAAGGACCCGTGGCCAGTTAATGGGAAGGAAGCATAGACGTTAGGGAACAACCAAGTGGAACGTTGTTTGTTGATGTAGGTTACCTCAGGGAGGAAAAGTTTGGTAGTCCCACCACTTGTGGAGTTATTTCACCAGGTTTGTCATAGGTTTATCAATTCTAGCCACACACGTTCATGTTCCTGTTTGATGTCGGTATCGGTACGGGTTTGAATAGCGAGGAATTCTTCTTCCTTATTCTTCTTGATGGCATGAGAGAGTCCGATAAAAGCGACGTGGAGGTCCAAGGGGAGGCAGCCTGTTAGTACCTGTAGGACGGCAGTTGATGTCCTTCTACATGCGCGGGTCATTTGTAGTAGCATAAGTCGTTGAATTTTACGTTGACCATGCACTAAAGTCATTCGGTGGTACCATACTGCAGCTCCATATGTGACAATTGGTATAATTGTCACATATACTGCTGAATATATAATAAATACTGCTGAATATAGAAGGCGTTGAGTTGGTCCTTTAAGACCCCAGTCCTTGCGGGTAAAGCGTGCTAACATAGTTACGTAATTTTTTTATCTTTTTTTTGATAGCTTGGACATGGGGAATGAAAGTTCTCCTGTCGTCCAAAATTACTCCTAGGTACTTCACCGATCGGTAGTTTTTCAGTGGGCGGCTATTAAATCGTATGGTAGGAGGTCTGGAGAAGTCCAATTTGCCTTTCAATAGGAGGGTTTTGTTCTTCTCAGTGGAGACAGAGTTTATTTCAATGGCCCATACGGACAGAGCAGAGAGAGAACAACTGCAGCCCGGGTTTCTATAGTGGCGCGGGTGGGGTCCTCGATGGTGATAACCATGTCGTCGGCGTAAGAAAGCTGAGTAGTGCGTCGGTAGTCCCTCAGGAGCCAGTCGTCGAGTATCATATTCCAAACAGCTGGCCCCAAGTGGAGCCCTGGGGACAGCCTCGGGTTAGATGTCGGGTGATGCAGTGATATTTTGTTTTGATGCTGACCTTGCGGTTAGAGAAGTAGCTTTTGAGGCAGTGGTAGAAATTCCAGGTACAGTTAGAGACTCTGGCCCTCTGAAGAACGATCGGCCACTACACTGTGTCAAAAGCTCCTTTGAAGTCAATGAAGATTGCCAGTACATAAGTTGCATCCGACTGTTCGGCAACTTTGAGGGTTTAGATAGAGCATCAATTGTGGAGCACCCTTGTTTGAATCCAAATTGAAGCGAGGATGCCAAACCGCTAGCTTCATATCGGGTTGGAAGTGGGAGAGCAGCAGTCTCTCAAAAACCTTGCCGAGAATGGGAAGCAGCGCAATGGGGCGGTATGCCTTGGAGGTACCTGTGGGATCCTTAGGTAAGAGCCTCAGGTTAACATGCTTCCAACGTGATGGAAAGTTACCCTCATTCAGACAGGTGTTGAAGAGCTGAAGAAGCATCATTGGAGCTATGACCCAGAGACGTTGCACAGTCTCTCCTTCATTAAAATCTAGACCAAGAGCTTTACCTTTTTTGCTTTTTTTAATTGCAGCATTGACGTCCTCCTCTGTGAATGGTTCCTCCATAATGTCTGGCTGGAAGCTGGAATTTTGTACTGCTATCTTCCTGTGAATGTCAGTGTCAGAGTTGGTGTTGTCCTAATATATTAGTTCATCCAGAATCCGGTTGATTGTATCTTCCCAGTGTGTAGTCTCAGATGAGTCATCAGAGCGGACAGATTGTATGGCATCCATGGATCCCAGCTTATTCCTCATGAGTTTGTGGACTAAACCCCACGGATTGCGGTTCCCCTCAGTCTCGGCAAGGGAACGCCAGGAGCTCTGCTTGGCATGGTAAATTTTGTTAGTATATTCACGGCGGACTGCTTTGAATCGGTCTCTATACTGTTCTACGATGTGAGCAGGTTCAGTCCTTCTCTTGCGTTGGTACTCTTTGCGAGCGCGCTTCAGAGAATTGCGCAGGTTAGCGAGTTCCTGCGACCACCATGGTACAGATCTTGGGTTTCTGGAACATTTTTTCATGGAAGCCTCTGAAGTTTTGAGAAGCAGACTCTGCACAAAGTCTGTTTTCTGCATACTGTTCATTGATTGGTAGGAGTTGCTAGCGGTAAAGAGGAGTCCAGAAAAGACGCCACCTTGTGAAACTCCTGCATGGACTGGTCGTTGCAGGATCTGACTGCTTGTATGCAAATAAATGGATTGCCAAGTTAGTAGGGACTGCAGCAACTACCGCAGGTTTCCTTTTATTTGGAAGGCGTGTTCCGGAGCAGACATAGTAGGGCATGTACATTGAGACTATCGAAGGCGGCCATTATATCAGAATATTTAGTAGTTTCATCAAACTGACGGTTTTGTTACAATGCAGAGGGAGTTTAAAGTGAGATTTGGTTGGAGCAATGCTCCTTAAAAATCAACAGTTTCAGAGTTAGTGAAGAAGTTTGAACGTATAATTCCGGGGGAAGAAAACAATAAATTCCTGAGGACGCCTGAAAATAATGCACATACACAGCAAGCGATAATTCGCAGCCGAAAGAAATCTTTGAAACAATTGTCCCCAAGGGCTAGAGATAAATTTTGCCACTTCCCTAGTAGTTATTCAAGTGTTTTCTCAATCCAAAACCAAATACTTCACATGATTTTGTTTAAATGCTTGTCATTCTCGGACAGGGGCGTCGAACAACAATGATCTAATCCCTTTTCATAACTTTTAAATTAGAGATGAAACTCAATCTCCTGCATGTATTGAAGGCAGGGGAAACTTATCGAGCGACTTCTAATCTAAACATTAAAAACTTGCTGTCTTGCCAAAGTTACCATGGGAAACTGAAGTTTCCCATCGTAACTTTGGCACTGCCTCTGCTGTTGTTGCACTGCAGTAACTATATTTAGCACCGAGAGAAAGAAATACCGTATTTCCCATCGTGAGATGTTTTCATCATCTTAATGGCCAATTGGTCCTTATCACAGGGCTGCACAGTTTGGCTACAAATTTAACAGCTGTGAACTATTTAAGCTGCAGGGGATAAATGGCGTGGAACAGCCGTTGTGACTTGGGTAATTGGCAATAAATGTCTGTATCAATCACAATGCATGTGTTATTGCGGACATGCTCCTTCCTGCCCAACAAATGATTCTTCCCGATTCCTTGCCTTTGAACATGGGACCTCTGATGAATGAAATGCTGTCAGTATCGGGGAGGGGGGATTCCTCCGCATCTTGACGCCTATTCTTCGCATTTCATATGACTCCCATATCACTAAATCATCCAGCTCGATGAAATTAGGCGAAAAATAGACTCGAACTTGGTTATACATTTGTAATTAGTGGAGTGAAAATAGAAAATTAATGAAATAATTAACACTTTCGGTAGTCATCATCAGTGATTTACTTATTTTCATATTTTTGCGCGTTCACATATGGGAAAAGCGCCTATTGTCTTCACCCTTCCTTCTATCCGTTAGCCCACATGGAATAATTCCACTCCCTGTAGACGAATTTGAAGAAATATTCAATTAAGCTCTTTTAGAAATATTACTAGAGCCTCCTCTCCCCTCCACAAATCGGACAAAGAAAAATCGGATATTTAATATTTCTTTTTTTTATATACATATCATATAATCTATCATCATACCGTACATTGTAGCTAAAGCGCAGAATATTATGTTTGTTACCAACATAATAATGGCGGATACGCAGAAATTTCTCAATTCTGGCATATGAAACTCGTTGCCAAATGTGTGAATGGAGTTTGTTCCAGAATTGTAGAAGGGGAAAAATGAGAAATAAAATAAGTTAGTTTTGTGAGTTAATCAGTGAATGGACGTTGACTGATCCGGGTTCGTTTGGAAAAGAGAGAGAGGTGAAATTACGGACGCCAGTTCAGAAGAAATGTACCCAAAAAAGTACTAAAAAAAGTATGAGCAAAAATTGAGTCAGCATTTGAGACAGAGAGTAAAGAGACTTCGAAAGAGGCAGTCATTAAATTAACCTGATTGCCCACTTTTCAACAGAATCAAGGTCTTGCGGCAGTTCAACGTTTCTTGCCTTCTTCCGAGATGTTGGGACAATATTCCATGGTAGGGTGGATTTGAAATTTGTAGAGGTGAATAGTTATTCAGAAGAAAGTAACGCTGAGGGCGAAAGAGAAAACCCAGTTTTTTGATGCAGAGGAAGCAATATTTCTTATGCGATTATACTAACAGAGATTAAAAAGCAGAGTAATTCCCAATAGAGATGTGTGATCTTGCCCAGAAATACGAGAATTATCGAAGATGAGAACAGGAGCAAAAGACTCATTTCTGAGAGAAATAAGAAAGGATTGGGTTTTATATGGATTGAAATTATCTAAGTTTTCTTCGCTTCATTGGACAATTGGCATTGAATTATATTACTATCTAAAGATAAGTAACATAATCCAATATATCACCAGTCGATCGATACTCACGGAATTCATATTGACGATCATTGATCAGAAGGAAGGTTTCAAGGTAGTGTAAAAGAGTTGGCAGCTGATGGATTTCTCCATTACTTTGGAAAGAGTAGAGATAAGTGCGATCGGCGATAATTTAAAAGAAGAGATTTAGCATCCACTTTTGGAACTGGATGAATGTTAACAGAATTACATGAATAAGGAGTAACACTCTTGAAATAAGAAATTTTTGAGAAAAAGAGGAGAAACTCCATCAGGAACTGGAGCTTTCTTGGCATCATGATAATTCAGAATTCTTCTGATATCCTACTGTCGGAAGACCACGGTTGGCATTGAGTCGATAAAGTCCTGCATTTCATTGTAAAGTGCCTCAGTCCAAATGTCCTTGATGCTCTGCTCTACTTGTTCAACTCCGTCCTCTCTCTCATAGAGAGAGGACGGAGTTGAACAAGTAGAGCAGTTGAACAAGTAGAACAAGTAGTTGAACAAGAATTTCCTGTATCCTGGAGCAAATACGCTCTCGCCCCACTACTTAAAGTTCAACTACCAAGCCAGCCGAAGCACTATAGACCGATATCCACTGCATCCACGCTCCTAAAGCTGCTGGAAAAAGTCCTTCTTCAGCATATAACACGCCATCTTCTTCTACAACCATCAAAGCAACTCCATTACGTTCTCCCTAATAGTTCAACTGTCTCCAACCTTCTGGCAATCCAAACGGCAATTCTAAACGCATTTGAGGCCAGATCAAAAATGGCGGTTGTTTATGCCAATATCGAAGCTGCTTTTGATAGCCTCAACATCTCAGCCCGTCTGAATCTCCTAACCAATTTCTTTCTGATAAAAGGTGACGTTTTCGCTTTTCTGCACTCGCTCCTCTGGAATAGAACAGTGTACCTCACTCATCGCAACCCTCTCCTATACCCGATCCATCAATGCAATGCAGGTGTGCCGCAAGTGGCGTTTTATCGGGGATACTAGACAAATAAAACCAGCTGCAGTTGTAAACATTAAAATCACCAAGAAAAATTAGCTCATTGTTAGGAAAGTTATATTGGAGAAAGCTGAGGTTCAAAAAAAGGAACTCAAACAGTTCAGTGTGATTGGTAGAACAATCGAAGCAACAGAACAATTTGTTTGATGAGGTGAAGCGATTTTAATACAGAAGAAATCAAAAAGATGAAACGCCAGATTAAGAACTCTCTGACGAAGAATATCCGAGCAGACGTATGCTAAAGTGTCACGTTTGAAGGGAAAGGAATCATTAACTGAATAATTAGGACAACTGAGATGGGTGGCAGTTAAAGCAACCAATATCGAGATAGATTCTGTCATCAAAACTAAGTGAGGCTTGGTACATTGTAGATGGAAATTGACATCGTTGAGACTGGAACTGAGACCACGTATATTTGTGAAATAAATGAGAAAGTTTTTGGGAAGTTTAGATCTTTTCGGGTGAATGTGTTCCAATTGATTTGACTATTTTTATACATTCAGTAGATGGATTAAAACTAGAGAGGTGAGACTTGTTGCATGAATTAATTATTCTGGATACGACGTACAACACAGTAAGAATATATCCAGCTCCTAAACATAATGTGGCCTCGACAGTGCTTCCAGCATACACTATTCGGACTTCGTTCAGTCTCTACGTTACCACGGAATATCTTGCGACATGCCTGTGAAAACCATTTTATAGCTATAACCTCGAAGTGTAAATAATATTGGATCTCTCCGTGATACCCATCATAACCTCGAAGACAGCCTATATTCGAGAGATGGAAGAGGTGTTGCAGGAGCTCTGCTCTAGAGACTAACATGGGTTTCACCACTTCAAGCTTCCAAAGCAGAGCGACGGATAAGTAACCTACCACCTATCTATGCTAGGTTGTAGCAAGGCACGCCAGTTTTATTGTTCAACCCTAATAACTGCAATATCCTCGGTAAATTTTGGCATCATGAAGCTTGTGATGTATCATGAATACCTTTAATGAAAAGTAAAAATAAAACGTTTCTAAAAAAAGTAACACTAAAAATAACACTGGTCTATTTGAGGCGCTGCCCATTTATGACTATTCTATGTCTCCTTCCAGTTAACCATCCCTTTATCCATTTTATCCACTGTATCATCTTACGCCAACTTATACGCAAGGAGTTGATCTGAGCCTGTGTCAAAGGCCTTCTATAAAATATAAGTAAATCATTTTTAAGTTTTTCTTTGAATGCAGTTCCTTTATGACTTCCTCATAATACATTAACAAGTTACTTTTTGTTTTTTTTTTTTTAAACAAACTTCAATATATTGCGTTCAAAACCAAAATAAAAACGAAATTCAGTAACGGTTTATATTTACAATGAGTGGATTTTGAGGCACAAATGAGAGACTCCACCACACATTTGAATTCCATTCCCGTTACCCATGGAGGAATCTTATAGCGGCTTTTTCACTGTATACTGAGTTAGCAGTCTCACGCGGAAGCACAAGGTTTTCGATGCAAACAGAAAAACCAACTCAGAAAATAAGCAACTGATCGATAATATGAAACCAGTGACCCAGAATTACAGTAGCCAAGAGGGTGGAAGAAAGGAAGACGAAGAATATGATCAGAAAAGGTAATTCCTCTATTACTTTTGTTTCTGTATTCGCAGTTGTGAGTAAATGAAGGTGACATCAAGTCGTAACACCCAAAGAAAAACTTTATTTACTTAATTTGTTACTATAAGTTCTTAAAACAAGATTATCTTTCTCAAATGAGATTAGCGCATCATTATTTTAACCTCCATGTACCATGAAAGCCGAAAACGTTTTTAAGAAACTGTTTACATTAGGATTATTTTAAAACACGTGTAAGTTCCAGTCCATTTATGGGGATTAAAGCGATCATTATGCAAATGATAAATCGATGCTGTTTATTTTGGCATTAAAAAAAAATAAATTCAGCCCGAAGAAGAAAGATAATATTCCTCGTGGGCCTGATACGAGATCTTGTGGTCATCTACATTCAGAGCGCATTAACAAGAAGTAGTTGGTAGATTACTTAAAGAACTGATGTGTACTTTACAAGAAAAGATGTATTAGACAATCTATTACCCGTAGAAAAAGTCTTAAGCAATTACAAGTGTGCACTGTGTGTGTGTGTGTGGATAATGACCGTGGCTGCACTGATCCTCAGGGACCCCGCCAAAGTAAATCATGCGATAATGATAAGCTCTCAGCTCATAATGGAAAATTTCTTAAAAATTTGCGGTTAACGCATTCACAGTAGGAGCCGGCAGCAAACATGAAACCAAAGAGACTTAGAACACTATTAACCTCGCCCTTAGCGCATATCTTTTCAGGCAGCTTTTCTTTCATTTTCTCCTTCTCTCAGAGTGGATATTAATCTGCAGCTCTGATGCCAGTCGAGAAACAGGCCAGTGGAGAAAAAAAAAAGAGTAGTAAGGGTTCCTAAAGAAATGTCCGCAAATTATCATACACAATTTCCACCATCTGCAATTGGGATGCGATAAAAAAAAAAAATGCTCGTGCAGTATGCCGAATGCACGCATAAACGTAAAATCCGATATTTGAAAGCGAAAAAAAAAACGAAAGTCAATAAAACAAAAACTCGATTCTGAATAATATTTCAATAATTAAAAAATAAATCTATTAACGAAACTATCATCATAAAGAATATGGCCGTACTAATTAAATCATTTCTTTTAACTCTCGCTGCAATTTAACTTAATCCCTTAGGCAACCAAGGCCATGAGACATTAACATATGGTGTCTATAATCGAACCCGTCTAGGTTCGATTATAGACAGGGAGAAACAGAGAGAAAGATCCGACAACATCACTCTGCACTCGGAAAGAAAAGTGATACCTAATATCTCGAGCACTTAAAAAGAAAGAAATTGGAACACAAATTATAAGAAAACATCCACCAAAAGGAACTATTATCGCAAACAAACGAAAGAGCGAAAGCGGACCGCAAATGAGAAATGGATATCATAATGGCTGGTGCAGCAACATGATCGTGTCACGGCGTAGTTTTTTAATCAACCATTCGGCATACGGTTAGGCAAACGGGGAATGATTACCTTTCCTCTCTTCTATTCATATCATACATCAGTCTCATCACGATGATAGCAAAGTAACAGGGAGCAAAAGTTAACCTTTGATTATTTCTCTCTTGTAGCGACAGTACACTACTTTCTGATTAATGAGGAAAGAGTTCGTGTGTATAATCTGGTCTTAAGAAACAGTGGAAATTATTACTGGAACAGTTTTTTGCAGTCTTGTACGATTTTTAGATTTTGTTATGTGTGAGGCATTGCTTTCTCTTTGCAGAAACCTGCAGTGTCTCATCACCACCTCACCCCATCCAATATCTTTGAGGCATTATTAAGATATCACGGTGGAGCTATTGCCCTGTTCATCACTAACGTCCCCTAAATTTCCGAGAAGCCCGAGTAGGAATGCAGGAAGCATTCAATGTTTTCAAAGAGTTTTTTATAGTGTTATAGTGACAGAATTGAGTGATCAGCTCAAAAATGCAGTAGCACATGCATTTGAAACTATCGTGATTCGAGCCAATGTGTCTCGAATAGGATATCTCTGGTAGCTGTTGATAAGTTATTTTCACAATAATTATTTCCAAAATGATAGTTGTAAATCCTTCTAACCAGGTGATCCTGCTCGAATATAAAAAAAAACACTTCAGTATCACTATCTTGCAGTTCTTAAAGTTATTGTTTCCTAAACATCCTTCAACAGCATCCTCAAGATTTCCACACAAATGATTCAATATTGTTTAGCTTTTATTCAAACTGGGAATCATGTATGAACTTCCTGACTGGTGATCCAAGGTCTTCTCTAAGTTTTGCATCATTTAAATTTGGAAGCATTTGTCTTAAGTAGCAGAAATCCTTCATCTGCTTAATCTAGTGCTTTCGAATAAATCTTTTTATTAATTCGGTTTTATCTGAAGAACGGAGTAAGCAATATCATTTCTGGATTTATTAATTGGGGAAGGGAGGATATTTCACATCCTTTCTACCAGAAACAAATTCTTTCCCTTATTGCCAACCTTCAACACAATGTTTTTCAATATCATGTCTATTGTGTCAGAAGTTTCCAATAAGTCCAATAACCTTTGAATCCACACGTCTGCCAAACATGATTATTTTGTAGTTGATGTCAGTTGGTATCAGCAAAACATCAAAAGTTTATTTTATGCCAAATGAAGGGTTTCTTATTGCCATTCTGCAACAAGAATACTTTTAACCTACCCGTTGAAGGGTCTGTGAATGCACACTATTGATTATAATTGCTCCAAAAGCCCAGGAGACTTTTCATGTCCAATCTCACACAAGCTGTGAACTCTCCAATTTTTTTAGACGAATATTCATTTAATTCTGAATAATGAATTTTCTGAAGGACAATCGTACATAAAGTTTAATGGATATTAGGCAGTTATAAAACAGTCTTTATTGAAATAGGGCTGCCAAATCTAACAAAAAATATGAACGCAATCAATTTACTTGGGCTCTAATATTTATGTATTTATTTAACTTACCTTCCTTTGCACTGACTAAAAATAATCTCAGAAGTTTAGAAGGCATGATGTTTTTTGGTCAAATCACAAAACATCGAAGTCTGCCAGTAAAAAGAAATGCGGGAGAGTGCTATACCGCTGTAATCGCACGTGTCTGTAGACAGTTGTGGACTCCTCCCGGATGAAGGAAAAATTCTTCGACTGTACTACAGGGAATGGAAGCAATTAAGAAAGAGTAACAGAACTTCGGCCAAATCCTCAGTACCTTAAGCAGCGATTTCTTTTGTCGACTTCTTTTCTACCAGTGGGAGTATTACACGAGCGCATTCCTGTTGAGCGTGTTAATTACACGAAAAGGAATCGCTTAAGAAGAATGTCGGAGTTCATATCAGAGGTCAGAGGCCTCAGCATTCATTGTGTGAACAGCCATATGTTGATTTTGTCCAAAATACGCGGTGAGATAACAAAATAATGGAAACTACAAATCACCATAGTTACTGCTAAAGCAATTACGCTGTAGTCGCGCGTTCTTTTATGTTTTAGAACCATTGGGGAGTTCTCTGACGGATTCATTAAGCCTAAACATAACAGCTGAATTCCTACAGTGGAGTTGCTTCGGAAATAATGAGAATATCAAGGTTTCCCTGCGGATGCACGATGATGCGTGCATGCCTCTGCTTACAGGAGACACACGAGAAAGTATGTATATTCGGGCGTATAAGTCCTAAACGTAATGAGCCCTAAAAGTCATCTAAAAGTTTTAGGTCGACTTGTAAGCAGGATATAAAATCCTACTATTTGAATCAGAGACACGTGCTCAGGGTTGAAAAGATACGAATAACACCAAAATATTATATTTTACATAAATTTACACTATTGCTCTTCTGATCACAAGAATCTTTTCAACTTTTTCATCAGATAAAAGCAGTTCATGTCCCGAATTTTTGGAGACTGACGATTTCTTATAGCAAAGAAATTATCAGTCTCTAAATTGAAGCATTGTTCACAGAGAAACCAGTCTATCATTTTCACAGTACTAAACCAGCAACAAGAAACGCCTCAATCTTTGCCTTTAGTTTTTGGTTCATCATCAGCCATTTTAAATCCACTGCAGGATGAAGGCCTCTCCAGCAATTTTTCAGTTCCTTCTGAGAAACCAGTCTATCATTCACAGTACTAAACCAGCAACAAGAAACGCCTCAATCTTTGCCTTTAGTTTTTGGTTCGTCATCAGCCATTTTAAATCCACTACAGGATGAAGGCCTCCCCAGCAACTTTCCAGTTCCTTCTGTTTTGTGCAACGGCCATCCATTTACTACCCACAAACTCATGAATTTCATCTGTCCATCTCCATCGTTGTCTTCCAGGTTTTCTTCTAGCCGTTTGGTTTATAATTTATAGTAATTTGTACTATAAGTTATGAACACTACAAATTATGAATAATCCACTTCTCTACATTGCTCATAACGACAAGAATCGGACTAAAACTGCTCATGAAAGATTTGCCAGTGTTATTCGGGAACAGGCACAATGCCAAACAGCTGACAGGGTCAATACTCTAGCTTATAGTTTATAACAGGTTAAAATTCAACCGATCGTAAATGCGTGCATGTTTATATTTACAAATGCGTTAGTCAAAATTTTATAATTGTTTTCCTTCTGTAAAATGACCCTCTATGGTTGCGAATAAAAAGAAAAGATGGACATATCACCACATTTAACTGTCATTATTTCTAAATCCTTCACTAATATTTGTTTTTATACATAAAATCATGTAGAATAGCATACGGTAACGACTTTTCCAGTGCGACCCAAGTAATCGCCTCCAGAGTGGTCAAAGATGGAGTGTTAACCTTATTAAAAACAACATAAAATGAACAAGAAATTAATAAATTAAGAGTTGAATAGGAGGGTACAAGAGACAAAGAAACAATATATACATGAAATATTAAGGCAAACCTGAATAATTAATTGAAAAATTAAAGAAAAGAAGACTTTTTAATTGAGTTTTCTCTAAATCGTGAGCATTATTGCATGAAGGATTTCTTATGCACATACCAGAGCTTTCTAATTTACACACATACATTTAACTCAATCTTATGTGTATGGGGGTTTCTTCACTACGATAATATCACTTACTTAGAAAATGCTAATGTTTTTACAGTTATACGAGTGAGCCTACTGTTGGGAGGTGAGTGATGTAGTAAAGTGAAATTTATTTACAAGAAAACAGCCTAACTTAAATCATAGTTAAAATAAAAACGAAATCAAAATATAATTAATAAAATAGTTCCAGATGAGCTAATGCTGAACGTATGTTTGGAAAGCTCTCATCTGCTAGTATGAACAAAACTGAGATTAGAAGACCGATGGGAAGCAAAGAGATATCAATAATATTCGATTGGTGAGACCTTCAAGGATTTTTAGATTCCTGCCCGTGTTAGTAATAAATAAATATTGGTGCCAATGTAGTCAGCTGACTTGTCTGTTATCAACTGCTGGTGCTTTGACCTGATCAAACCCCTCGTGGGCAGCATACAATCCATGAAGCGACAAGACCTGCTAATGCACTGATTTAGAGATTGAGGCAGTCATACTCTTGGTCTGCTCCCTCTAATAATCTGTTCCATCTCTTTTCCTCCTGGGACTCTCCGCGGGCTGCTTCGTAATCCTATTCAATTGTCTTGCCCAATCGCTGCTTTGGAGAACACCTCTACTCCCCTTATCTCATACTCTTTACATCTGCGACGTTAAAAAAATCTCTCTGCGAAAGTGATCACATTTCTGCATGACACCAGTTCCCTTTCTTGGAAGAGAACATCCACCTATCGAGATACAGTAGATTTGAGTGGAATACCTTTACACAAATGACAAAAAGGAAAGAGTAGAAAATATCCACTTTTCAAAGGTATTCAGAAACAAATTAGACAAATGGGAGACGTCTGTTTACAAATTCTTTCCTTCCTTAAAAGCGAACATTTGGTGTATTTAATGTTGAAAAGCATATGATATGTCTTGAATATTCAGAAACTTTCTGGTAAAAGGAGGAATTTCCCATATTGCTTCAATTTTTTTTCAATAAGGCTTTGAAAGTTCGTTTAAGTGTCAATCCCACCTCCTCCAGTAATAAAAGGAGTAGGAAATATCCCAAAGATCACTTTAACATTGTTTTTTGCCCAGTTCATAAGAAACAAGGCAAAAGGCGATAATAACCAGTGTGCTACGCTCGTGGACTAGCGAGGGAAAAGGAATCTTACGGGTCAGTGCACCGACCTCCATTTTTTCTAACAAATTAAATCAATAAATTTCAACTTCATATGTAACTTGATTGCAGCTAGTGCATTAACAACAAGCGACGCATTTTTTGAGACAGTGTACAGACTATCTCGCTATGTGCGGGCATACATTGACCAAGGACGAAACCCTCAATCATTCCTTGGCAAGTGCCCTGCTATGTAGATTTCATGCAATCTCATGCATATGTTTTCTTAATGATCGAAAATACAGAAAATACTTAAACTACAGGTAGCAAGTATCATTAAAGATGAGCGATTTGCTGGTTGAACACAAATATCGAATTGATTATCCCGAGAAAATAAAAGCATTTTTTGTTTGAATCTGTAAGTAAATCTACCAAGGACTTTGGCGAGAGTCCAGAGAACTCATTACTGAGAGAAAGCTAAGGCGCACAAAGATTTCTCGGTCCAGTGAGACACTGTCGGACATCAACCATATTCACGAGATCCCACAACCACCTCCCAGAGATTTCCGTCTGTTCAAGAACATTAAAAAATACCTAAGAGAATGGATTGACTTTGTAGTACCGCTGAACCAAGGGAATTTCAGTTTCTGGGATCTATGTTGAAACAGTAAATTCCTTTGGATGCATCATCATAATACAAAACTCTAGAACGCCATTTGTAATAAATTATAATTTAGATATGTATTATTATCATGATCATAAAAAAACTTTCTTCTTTATGGGATTTTTCCACCCCATGGCAGGTACTGGTATCAAGTGCATGGGTGGTAATAAATAAAATTAATAATAAAATAAATAAATATAATAATAAATAAATTTATTACTGTTGATCGATGAACTCTCTTATTGCCATACAGGTGTTCAGGATTGCGGCTTTCTAGAGTTCCATGTAAGTGTTCTGAGAGGCCTATGGTTGCTAGGCTCTTATGGAGACTCTTTGGCACCATGCCGGTGGTTGACGCGATGATCGGGATGGTCATTACTTGTTCCATATGCCACATATCTTTGGCTTCCTATCTCAGGTCTGAGTAGTTCCTGATCTTTACATCGTATGTTTTCTGGAGGTTGCTGGTGTTGGGCACCGCTTTGTCGATCAGGTATGTAACACTTCCTTCTTATCGATGAGGGTTATGTCTGGTCTGTTGTGTAGGATCGTCTTGTCTGTCATTATGGCATAGTCCCAGTATAATGTGTGAGTAGAATTCTCTAGTGTGGCAGGAGGGTCGTACTTGGGGGACACCAGCGTGTAATACGGTAAAGTGGTTAGTATTATTATCACCTGATTAGGGGTTCAGCCCGTGATGGGTACTGCTACCAAGTACACAGGGTGGTTATGGGGGAACTCTGGTTATTCTACGGGTGTTCAGGAATGCAACTTTCTGGAGTTCCTTGTAGCTGCTCTCTGGGAGACCTATTGCTGCTAGGTTGCTATGTAGGGTCTTTGTGCCCATACCGGTGGTTGACACGACGATCGGGATGATCGTTATTTGTTGCATAGCCACATCTCTTTGATCCATATCTTAGGTTCCTGTACTTCCTGATCTTTTCCTCATGGGTTTTCTGGAGATTGCCAGTGTTGGGTACCTCTATGTCAATTTGACAGGTAGCCTTTTCCTTCTTCATTTTTATTATATGAACTGTATATAAGATGATATAATCTTATCTACAGTTGGAAAAAACTTAACAAATATGACTTGATTTACAGTAGGATATTATTCATTTGCGGAGTTGGCTACATGACAATAAATCAGCACTCAGTTTTGAAAAAAAAAAACTAAATTTTTGGTAGTTAAACCCTCTCATAAAATTTTAGATCCTTCTGTTAAATTACTTGATCAGAATTTCCAGAACTGCGAATGTCAAACTGTGGAAGAACTTTCAGATCACTATTACCTTGGGTTATGGGTTGACTACAGTCTTAGTTGAGCAATTCATAACAAATTTGTACAAAAGAATGAGATTTTATGTGTACTTTTTTTACTGCATTAAACATAAATTAAATCTTAGAACAAAAGTTACCTTATATTATGCATTAGTGGATTCCCAACTCGATTATTTAGTCTAGGTATGGGCACGAGCAAATTTTTTAATTGAAAGCTTTCTGAAGTAAGGATAATAAACAACTTAATTAACAGGATTTTGAGACATAATGGGAAAATTATTTGGAATGACTTGAATAAGAAAAGGCAATTTTGTTAAAATATAAAATTCTGTAACCAGTTCAAAAACTGAAGTTAAATTTAATTTTTAAAAATCTGAACATTATTTTTGAAGAGTTGAATGAGCAAAGGAATTTTTCACATAATTTAAGGAACCCAAATGTAATTGTTTTGCCTCATCCTAGGGTACTAAATAGATTTGGAGAAAGGCATACAATGAATATAATTAAGAATTTGTTGTCTAGTGTTGAGTTTAGACTTGGGAGACGTTATCCTATTTTCAAATTGAAAATTTTGATATCTGATACTTAATGACTCATTAGATTAGAGTTTCAATTCGTATAAATAATACTCTCTGTTTACAGTTTGGAATATATTAGGTGTAGTAATTTCTTTATCTTTTCTGTTAAATAATAAATTTGTATGGAATATGGAATAATGATTTATAACTTGGCAAAAAATTTAAGTTTCTTAACAAGTTTATATATTGTAAACAAATGTTTTAATTAATAAACTGTATTGTATTATTATTATTAGTGTAAAATTAAATTCATTTAGTTAATTCTGTTATTCTGTATTGTGCCCATGCAGTTCATATAAGCCTGTATTGTTTTGAAATTTTCAAGATTTCTGCAACTTCATTTTGCTTCTACATATTCGTGGTTTCCCATTACATAGAAATACATTTTAGCATGCCATTCTATCTAAATTCATTGATTTCCATCTAAATGGAGTATTTTTCCACTTATAAGGCATTTGTAAGACCACATTTGGAATACTGTGTTCAAGTATGGAGAAAAAAAAAAACACTGAGCTTTTTGAAATGGTTCAAAGACTGAGCTTTTCGAAAGGATCCAAAGACAGCTTTTTGAAATGGTCCAAAGACGAGCAATTCGAATGGCGAGATCGGCAAACCGACGACCGTACAACACTCCGATTATGTGGCCTACAGGGCTTGGCAACCAGACACCTCAGAAGTGACCTGATTGAGGTTTAAAAGGTTCTCAGAGGGGTTAGTAAAATGAATGAAGGCAAAATTTTCACTCTTATAGATTCCAGAACTAGAGGCCATAAATTCAAATTACATGGGTTGAGGTTTAGATTAGATTGTAGGAAGTTTTCTTTTAGCCAGCGAGTCCTCGATTGCTCGAACAAGTTGCCCTAGCAGGTAGTTGAGACTGACAGTTTGAATAAATTCAAAGGCCAACTGGATAATTACCAGTAGGGAAACAAATAATTTGTGTTTTCTTATCTACTCATTTTTTTCCCGGCTAGTGCAGCAAAAGCTTGTGGCTTCCTTGCATTATATGGCTATTACTATTACGTTTATACCGACCATGTAATCTCGGACTTAGTCAATCATGGTTGACTAAGCTAATTAAATCAAACCCAGACAAGATCTCTACTCTGCAAAATGTTTTGGAAAAAAAAAATCGCCTATGCGTTTTTAAATTGATTTTTCTACTTTATCGGCTGTTAAAACTTCTACATCATTTCTATAGAATATCTGAATATTAAAGAAAACAACAAGTACGGCCTACATATTGTATGGAGTGGATGGTGAGGTATATACCATGATTAGAAATTGCTGCAACATGTGCAGGATCCCTTGGTAACCATCCCATCGGGACGTTACCATGGAAACCATAGCTTTCTGTTTATGTGCATCTCATTGGTTATCGTATTCTAACATTCTCATACGTCCTTTTCATTCCTTCCAGTCGGTGTTCGTTCACTAAGAGAGCCGGAGGCTAAAAGCCAAACTCATCTGTCCTATAAATCATAAGAATTCTTTCCGAACATCCATCAAAATACTTCGCATTCCTTAATGACAGCTATTCCAGGCAATGTTTAGGCGCTGCGGGGGGAAAGGGAGGGTGGAGAAAGACAACGAGGTTAAAAAACAAAAAAAATCATCTTAAAAGTAAACTCGCCGTTTCTTTCCACACACTTACACCGTTTCCCTGCCATCTCGCGCAGAAAGAATAAGATGCTTATAGCAGTCGTCTGCCACTCAAGTCGAGAGCATTTGTTTCAAAGAAACATGCGCTACTTCTGCATCATTCCTTTAGCTGTCTTGATCCCTGATGTCTCCAGTCGTGTTCTCGAAGGAATTATTCGCAGGATGGATGCGCCTAACTTAAATCCTTTTCCGTGATAATCTTTCTTAATATGAGCTGTCTTGATCGGTTTCGTTTTTTTCTTTCTACTTTTATTCCATTTACCCGTAGAATCTTTCCCAGTTAATGACGAAACTCAGTTTAGAAACCTTTTGTTTTCAATTTATGAGTTCCTACATTTCCATTTATTAACTTGGTTGATAGAAATGTCCTTCCTCCATCTCTCGTTCATATTTATCGTTAACTACCCGTTTCGTTTTGTAAAGCAGTGTTCAGTGACATCTGCGGATGTTTTCTCTTACATCAGGTTACTATTTTTTTAATTGAAAGCTTTCATTAAATCGACAACATCTTTGACAGACCATTGGTCAACAATGGTCTGTAAAAATTCTCAGTAAATCTTTCCGTGGCAAATCATTCGCATTACATAATGCTGCATGTGAATCCTCAGACCCAGGAATACATCGCATCTTTAGAAATTTTTGTATCAGATAAAGATAAGCATCTCAACTCTTTCAAACTTCTCAAAATCTGAGAGGGTTAACTGAAGCAGCGTTCAATAACGCTTGAAGGCGTTGCATAACAGTTAAATTGAGCTTATTGTCTTGTCTTTGAGGCCCAGTATAAAGCCGACTCTCTCTCGACGAAGTACTTTCGTTCAACTACAAAACTCCTTTCTGCTGAAACAAAAATGCGAGTGCTCGAAAGCTTTCGGCATGATAAACAGTCTCCCCTTTAAGGAGCCATCTCTCTTATCCTGCTTGATATCATTAGTGCTTCTTTCTTCATCTACTAGCCTCACCCAGCATTTATATTAATAACACGTGCCTTCTCGTGTGATGTGATCTCTGTTACGCTATTACTCCAAATGAATATTGACGCACGCATCAGCCCTCGAGACCCACAATGTTTTGTTCGCTTCTATCACCTTAGTTCTCTAGTCTAATATCTTGCGCCACACTAATTTCCACAGCTTCTGTCACATCTTTATTGATATAGACCATTGGCTTTATCCTTTCTGTATTTCATTAGTAGCGTGTATCTCTTTCTTTCACTTTAGGTTCACTAGTACTACAGCATGTATTGGATTAACCTACTACGCTGTGGAGCTTCCTGGAGATATTTATCACAATTTTTCCTTTGCGTCTCTCTCCGAAGTGTGCGGTGTAGCATTGTCGGCGGCGATGCTATGGTGCTGTGGAAGAAGATGTGCCATGTTCCTTAGTTGTGCCTTAGGGGGAAGTTTGTGCCTTGTCGCCGCAGGTGGTCGAACTGGTAAGTTAAGACGTAAAAATGGAGTTTGTGTGTTGTCATTTCTTGTTAGTTTTGAGCTCGTCATGAAAATGACATTGCCAACGTAGGATTAGAGAGTGGCTTGTTTTATATCTCTGCAAAGTCAGTACAGAAAAAATCGGAAAATATTTTTCTCTAAACTTTTAGCTTTCAATAATTAATATTTCATTAACACCCAGTTGAGTTGAGTGAGTTCCTACATTCAATGGACAACTTATTAGGAACACCATTCCAGTACTGTATTGAGGACTCCTGTCTTTTCTATAGTATCATAGTTTTGCTTCGGTATGAGAACCAGAGGATGACGTTGATTTTCCCTCCTGGATGGCCAACAACCAGCTTCACAGTGGATGGAAGTAAGTCTATGATACTGGTAAATCCGTTTTCCATCATCCTCTATTAGACTTAAATCCACAACTGAGAAAATAAGGAGAGGCCAATGCCAAACAACCCTGTTTAATGACATGTAACAGAGGGTGATTATAAAATAACTTCCACGTTGAGGCTTTATATCCCTTGAAATACTTGTTGAAAAGAGTTGGGATATTCCTACATTAGGCATGTACTCGACATACAAACTTTGAGAGATATAAGACTACAAACCCTAGAAGTTATTTTATAATGACCCTCGTACAGAGTGATTATAAGATGTACCTGCATACACATCTTCGATGTGGACATCCCATGCAGGTTATAGATGAACAAATGACATTTAGGTAGGGAGAAGGTAAGAAATGTATATGCCAAGTTGAGGAACGTGATTAGAGTGGAGGTGGTGGTCAAGGGTAAAACTCTTGGCTTCTTATGAATGTATACTTCTTCCTCTGATGACCTTTGCATGTGGGAAGTGGGGACATAAGATTAACATTGTGGTAGTTTCAAAGGTTTATTATATCAGCATAGAGATTTTCCTTTCTTGGGGTGACTCGGACCTGCAGAATTCTCTCTAAAGATACCCTACAAGCGATTTACCGGAAGGGAGCCGACTAATTCTGGGGAATCAGACCTTGTCCTCAAGTCAAAAAAGTTTATGGAAGGGCTGATTTGAAGAAAGAAAGGATATAGCAAGAACGTTGAGACTGTTCTGACAGGAGTCGGATCACCTATGCCTTTCTCCCTAAGAAAATATGGTGACGCTACATTAAAATTGCATTACGGCAGTACCCAGCCGCCTTCCCAAACATGGCTGGTGTGTCGAATGTCACTATAACTGTTCAGCTCCACAATATTCTGCACCTTTCTTGAATACACCTTCGTGTAACACTCACAGGAAAAAATCGAGCAGGATAAAGTCAGGCGATTTCAATGGCCAGGAGATGGAAACATCTCTTGCTTAATCAGCGATTTATTACCCAGGCATTTAAAAGAGAATATCCATCATATACTAATGAAGAGAAACTTCATCCTATTGGAGCATAAGTTTAGTTGGTTAAAGTTTAGTTGGTAGTTGGTAGTTGGTTAAAGTTTAGTTGGTAGTTCTCTAGCTGTTGTGCCCTCGTGGGTAGCACAGCTGATATAATCTCTTCCTTCTCACTTCGGGTGGAAAAGATTCGAGTTCGAATCCCATCAATGATGAGAGGAACTTTTATGAGTCTTTTTCACAGGAAGCTGAGTTAGTCGATCTCAAGCGAGGGTAGCATGATTTTTCATACAGAAAAACAGCAAATCGATCATAGAAAACATGCAATTTACAGACAAATTATATATGGCGAACATTTCCCAAGTTGTTGATGCGCAAAGCCTACAAAAACCGAACAAACTCCAACATTATTTACGGAGGCTGTCAGAGATTTTTCTCTAAAGAGATTCGGGCCAATAATCCTGTTTCCATTAAGTTCTGGGTTATATCTTTCAACCTCCTGGATGCCATGCAGCTTCATTATGGCGAACTCACGCTTGTAAAATGTTGCTTTATATGACAATATGACCCTGTTTAGGTAATCAGAAATGTAGTCGTGATTAAGGTAAACACGTGTGTAGAAAAATTTTTCCATATGCTAAGATCATCCGGTTTAACATTCCAATTTTACTTATACACCAGCAGGCGTGTGCGCATGATTCTTACACACATTTTAACCTCGCACTTGCAATTCTGTTCGGGTACGGCAGGTGGATTTTCTTGGGTCTCTTCGGAAGACATCAAGCACGCGTTAAACGTCCTCTTTCGATGTGCTGGACTTTCCGCCACCAGTCGTTTTTTTTTTTTTTAACGCTGTCAGTCTCTTCAGATTTTTTCATTCACCCCCTGTAGTTCCCTTTGACTCTTCAAATAGGAAGGGAAAAGGAGAACTTACGTGGCATATTTAACCAAATAATTAAACCGAAATGTTAATTTCTTTGACTCATTGGCTGCTTGTCAAATTGCAGTGAAAAATTATCCTTGCGCCAAAATAGGCATCATCAGTATTTCGCCTTTTCTTGAAGGATCATCACAATTTATTCAGAAAAATAGAACTTAAAGTGATAACCAAAATACACAATGCGTTATCTGTGCGAGCGTCATCATTATTCACATTCCTACCTCAATCACAAATCTTCAAATTTATTACATATTTTCTAATGCTCTTGATCACCATTATCAACGAAATTTAATTTTCTGACCTGTTTTTCACATTACTCGTTCCTGAAGAATGAAAATCCGGTAGCAAACTCAAAGATCTGACTCACTGGTCCGCAACAACACTTAGATGCGCTCTGCCATTCAGGAGATAGTCCCAGTGAGGGATGTCCCACTGTTTTTGAAATATACTCTGAACCATAAGACACCCGTCACCGGCCTGCAGTGACTCCAACAACCAAGCATAACCGATCTTTTTCTTTCTGTTTTCACCGTACCATGGCCTGCTGTGATAGACCAGGAATGAGAATCCGTGGGGGCAGATGAACCTTGGTTCATTGCAGGAGTTTCATTCCGTAGCGTTCAGACAGTAGAGAAGTGTGCAGACACCTACAACTGTAGCCAAGATTTTGTATTGTGTCCGAAGTCCCAGTTTGACGGGGAAATTTGGATCAGTGGAATTGATCTGTGAACTCGTATAATACTGACCAATCGCCGTTGTCCTCTGAACATTCACCTCTTATTCACACTGTTCGTTTTCTGTGGTCTGAATCATTCTTAATACACTCCTTAATACTCGTGTGGGGTAGTCCGTGTGATAATGAGCCTACCGAAGTAATAATAACTTAAAACTTGTTTTTGAGCGTCGCCTTGTCCATTTAGCCATGGCGAATTGCACAGTCATAAACACAGATAACAGTGGCATATTTCATCAGGGTCGCTTTCCTTGAGGAAAAGAAGACGTTCCCAACAAATTAATACTCTCTCAGCAAGGCACCCTCTATTAATAGACACTTCATTGTAAAATCAGTCCAAATTATTTTTATAAGTCCCCCCCCCCCTATCGTTCACTATATTGATTGCTTATCACGAGCACCATGCTCTGTGTGTTTATACTGTGAAATGTAATATTATTATTATTTAATGAATATGTTTTTTTTCCAGGTCCCACATTGTCTCTGGTGCTGTATATACTTGCCAAACTTTGTGTTCATACGTCCGCAGCGGTCATACCTCTCTGGACCAGCGAGCAATTACCTGCGGTCGTCCGTGACTCAGGTCATAACATGTTGGATATTAGCAGCCTTGTTGGCCAAATTTTCGTACCTGTGTTGTTATATAAGGTGAGTGAATGATGATAATTGCTCTTCCTAGTTGCAGGTCGTTTATGTACTGTAACATTAGGCGACTGTAAACAAACACACGGCACTGAAATAACATCTCTATTGAAAGCTATTCTGACGCATATTTGATTGCGCAATTTAATTTCTTACTGTCACAATGACAAAAGTTCTTATCCAATGTTCAAATATAATACAACCAACATACGCCCCCGTGGGTACCACAGTTAGTATAATCACCGTCCTCCCCACAAAAGCCAAGCGAGGATCGCATGGCTTTTCTCCCGAAAACTCTGGTTTTTAGTCTAGCAAAACAGCAAATCGATCGACCATAGAATACACACACAATTTACAGATAAATTATGTATGGCGCAAAATTGCCTAAGTCACTGACACGCCTGAAACTCTACAACAACCAACTGACAGACAAAACACGATACTAAAGAATTAATAATAATAAGCATATGCTTAAAGCTAACACACAGTTTATGGTAACACAGCTGCAGTACAGTAAAAAATTCAGAAGAAATACCATTATTTCTTAGGAGGACAAGTGAGACGCTTAATAATATTATTTTCTGAAACACCAAGATACTAGAGACGTTTGAAAAGTTCGTGGCCTGAGTATGAAGAATTTTTAGGAGTCTGGTTGTAATTTGTTGTAATAGGGTTTAAGGAGCATCAGCGACTGAGGCCATGTTGCTCTGTGTACACTGTCTGCAAATTGCGTGTGTTCTGAGGTCGACTTTCTGTTTTCTGGACGAAAAAACCGAACTACCCTCGCCTGAGACTAATTCAGCTACGTTGCGAAAAGGCCCATAAACATTTTTCTCCCGTCATCGACGTCATCGAACTCGGGTCTTTTCCACCCGACTTACTAACTGTTCTACCCACGAGGGCTGACTAATTTTGTCTATCTTTTCTCATTCATACAACTCTGTTGTCTTGCAGAATCTGCTTTTTCCCTCACGATATCTCCTGAAATTAGAATTGGGGAACTGCATTTCCATCCGTAGCCGAGTGGTCAGGAGCGGGAGTGCAGTAGCACACGCTCTTTGAGTAGACCGGGGTTCAAGCCTCTGACTGCTGAATACGATCGATCTGCCAACCCGCACTGGACCAGCATGGCAGATTATGGTCCATTTTCCCTCAGTATGAATTGTTGAGGAGGCTTCCATCCTACAGTGGGTTGATAATGGCTGCAATTTACTTTTTTTTTTTTTACTTTTTTTTATTTCCAGCCGACAACAGTGTCGGCTGGAAATGCAGCAGTAATTGCACCAAGGACGTTACGGGTTGATCAGTGGACGAAGGTTAACAGTTCTTCTTTAGAGTATTAGGACACATTTATTAAAATAAAACGTTGCGCTGGCGCCTGGTTTCGATATACGAAGAAGATTGCCATCCAAGAGAAACTCTCCCCTATCCAAAGACGTGTACTCTTAATGATGAGTCATACCTGTCGCACTGTCTCGACAGCTGCGCTTCAGGTTTTAAACGGTTGCCTACCTCTGGACCTCCACATCGCTTATCGAGGTTTTTGCTAATACTTTAGACATGCCATTCCAGTTGACTTTTTAGACTTAACAATTAATATCCACTGCGATCCTAAAACCGAAAAAACTCGTTGCCGGAACCACGTGGTTCAACTCTTGCAAGATCGATGGTCTTCTTCTTTCAAAGGTACGGTCACAAGAAAGTTTATTCCATCTGTATCCTTTGCCTTACAAAAGTCTATTCTAAAATGGCTCAGTCCAAGCCGCCGCACTCTTTCTTCTAACTGACCATGGTTTCCGTCATGCTAAACTTGCTATGTTTAACCTCTCTGATTCTCCTCTCTGTAACTGTGGCAGCCCAGAAGACTGGCAGCACGTCCTTTTCACCTGTCCCGTCTGCTGTGTGTCAACCATTTTCTCCAGGCAATGAGTCGTCTCTCTTGGACTCTAAAGAAAAATTTCATATTCTGCAAGACTTTGCATATAAAGTCTTGCCAGACGGGGACAACTCATCAATAATGCCCCAATTTCAGGAGCTACTCCTGTTCCAGCTCTATCTCCAGTCCAGACCAGCATCTCCATCTCGTGATACTGCCATTTTTTAGCTCAAGTACTACCTTCACCACCACCTTCGACTTGAGTTGGTAATGAAACTTGTAGGAAGCCGAATGATATCACTGTCTTTTTGACTTCTATCTCCTGCTGGCCTCAGGCTGGTCTTGAGGCGGAATCGCCTGTTGGCACCACCTTGCACTGGCGCGGGATTTTTATTCATTTTATTTACTTATTTTTTCTGAATTTTATTTGTATTTATTTACTTATTTGTATCTTTAATTTTTCTGATTATTATTTTTTTTTCAAAAATTTATTTTTCTTTAAATTTTTATTTCTTTAACTTTTAATTCCTTTTATTTTTATTAATTTACTGTTTTATTTTTTATTTGCCCATATTTTGAATGGTTTGGCCATTCAGTATGACGCACGAGATTTGCTGCGGTTAGCGCGCTCAGTTGTGGCACGCCTCCTCGCGGCATACACGGGTATCAGGAACAGAATCGGCATGTTTTAAATATTTAACGGACTACAAATGCACATAACAAGCAGGGGCAACATTCATTAGGCAACTGATAACACTGAACCGAAAGAATGCTCAGAACCGGTTGCCAATGTCTTCTAAAGTGCAACTAAAATATAAATTATTTTTGTCCTAATTGACCTAAATAAATCGGTGTTTGAAAATCTTGACTAATTTCCGTTTCAGACATCGAAGTCCCGCAAGTGACATTTTCATTTTTATTCCCTAATTTAGAAGCAAAAAATTGAGTATGTTTATGCAATCGCTTAATACTTATCTATTAAGAACTTCCTGCACTGCTTGATTTTCTTTCTTTCCTTTTTTTTTTTCTTTTGGACAGCTGAATTAAATATTTCGCTCTGTTTTTAACTTTAGGGGAGAAAGATGCCATTCCTACCCCTAGCCACGATGGGGACCCTGCAACTCGTAGCTGCAGTAGCAGTATTGGGTCTCCCTGAAACTTTCTATCTAAAATCTTTACAAACCCTACAAGATGCAGAAGAACTTGGGAGGCACTGGACTTGGAGAGATTACTTCAGGATTAGAACTCTCAAGTAAGTTCGTAATGAAAAGTAGGAATATAATTTAATTAAAATAATTCAATGTTTTCGATTTTATATGAACCCACTAAAATTCAAAAAATAAATATAAAATTTACTGATAGGTTAGAGATCTGAAGGCTCAGAAGTGTGACCAAAATTTGCTTTTTTCGTTATTTATTTATTCCGTCCACCCATTTCTACACTTTGTTGCAAAGATAACATAAAAACGTTTTGAGAATTTTTACGGTAAACTACAAAATGGACTACATAATCTTGGTGTTTCTCAATTACATACAGGAATTTTTCTAACTGGGACAAGACGGTATTGTTCCATTATATACGGAAATGGTATGGTTAGACCGCATTTTGAGTATTACTCAAAGGTCGGGAAGCCCCATTACACGAAGGATGTTGGAACGGGTGCAGAGAAAAGCAGCGAGATTAGTTAGGGGAACAAAAGGATACTCTTACCAAGAAAGACTTTAGTTCTACAAATTGCAGCTTCTGGACTCTAGACACCTTCCAGGAGATCTTACTAAGGTATTAAGAACTTAAATGAATTAAGTAATATAAATGCCGATGGTAACTTAACTCTTGCTTGGACGACACACATAAATTCGAAAGAGGATGGTTGCAGGATGTGCGAAAATTTGCTTTCAGCAGGGAAAATGATAGCTAAATCTGGTGTTGTGAATATGGGTAGTTTGGATAAATTTAAGGAAGAAGTTGACAAATTATTAGAGGAAATGGACAGATCAGGTGGGTAGTGTTATTATTTTGGCTGATACTATATAAGCTTGCTTCCTTGTATCATTTGACAGCCACAGGATGAGAGGAGTGTCCAAGACAGAGCGATACAAGAAACCGCAGCGTGTTTAGTCAGGCAGGCGTGAACCACAGTCCTTCAAAGTACGTATAGTTATGTACCCTCGCGCTTGACCTATTATAATATTATAATTCTAATACTAAATTCCCCACAAAAACCAAACTATTATATTTAGGCCACCCGAATAATTAAATTCATCTGCCATGCTGTGTATCTTATGTCTGTTAATTGCGTGTGTTCTATGGTCGATTTGTCTGTTTTGATGGACGAAAAACCCCAGTTTCTGGGGGGGGGGGGAAAAACTTGCTATCAATGCCTGAGACCGAATAACTCAGCCATGGAGTAAAAAAGCCCACTAAAGTTCCTCAAGTCATCGACGGGATTTGAACCGTAACTTTTCCAACGGTGTGGGGAGGACGGTGAACATACCACTGTGCTAAACGCGCAAACACTAAATTTCCCACAGTCAGATAAGCAGTCTATTTAAAAAGTAAAGGGATTAATGAAATTGAGAAAAGAGGCGAGTGCAGATATTATATCTGTATTAACTTGATTTTGCCCTAATGGAAGCCGAGCATTCTGGTCTCTTGCCAAAGCTATTGGCCACATTTTTTGCCCATCTCTGCTCCCACTTCTGTCCAAACCACATGGTTCTGTTGTCACTTCAGTCAAGGATAAAGCTGACCTGCTAGCATCCCATTTTACTTCCAACTCATGTATTAATGTTCTTAGTAAAGCACCTCCCACCATTCCCAACACGCTCCATTCAATGCCTCCTGTGGTCTTCCGTCAAAAGGTCAGAAGGATTTTGACGAATCTTGATGCTAAGAAAGCTCGAGGTCCCGATGGTATTTCTACACTTGTTTTCAAAACCTGTGCTCCTGAACTTACTCCAATTCTTTGCTGCCTTTTTTCACTTTCTTATTCCAAAGGTGTTTTTCCTTCTGCTTGGAAATTTGCTCATATCCAGCCAGTTCCTAAAAAGGGTGACAAATCCCTCCCATCCAATTATTGTCCCATTGCAATTACTTCCATTCTTTCTAAAGTAATGGAGAAATCAATTAACCGCCAACCCTTAAACTGTCTAGAAACCTTCCGTCTATTCAACGATCGCCAGGATGGTTTCGCCAGTGTCGATCCACTGGTGATATTCTAGTTTATGTTACCCATTTATGGAAAAACTCAATGGAAAAGTGTGGTGAAACACAAGCAGTTGCTCTTCACATCTCAAAAGCTTTTGATCGTGTTTGGCATAAAGGTCTTCTAAACAAGCTCCATCTTATGGTTTTCCAAATGTTTTTTGCAATTGGTTATCCAGTTTTCTCTCTGATCGCTCACTGAGGGTGATGGTAGATGGCTCTCTGTCTTCTAACTTCTCCACTAATGCTGGTGTCCCCCAAGGTTCAGTTCTTTCCCCCACTCTTTTCCTCTTGTATATTAATGACCTTCTTCCATTGACTGGAAATCCTATCCATAGTTTTGTCGATGATAGCACATTGCATTCAACTTTCCATTTTGAGAAACCTTTCGCTGCTCAATCAGCTTCAACTTCTCGAAAATCTGCTACCAATTCCTTAAATGCCGATCTTCAGGTAATTCTCCAGTCGGGCAATGAAAATTTAGTTGATTTCAACCCTTCTAAAACTCAGTGTTGTCTTATTTCTCGCAAAAAGGATTCTTCTGCTCCTATGCTTATCTTTGGTGACACTCCGATTTCTACGCAAGTTGATAAATCTCTTTTGGGGATTACCCTGACTTCTAATCTCTCTTGGCACAAGCACATTACAAATATTGTTTCCTGTGCATCTAAAAAATTTGGTTTTCTCCTTCGCTCTCGGCGTTACTTTTCTTCCAAACAGCCGCTCATTCTGTATAAATCGCAAATCCGCCCTTCCATGGAATATTGTTCCCACATCTGGGGTAGTGCCCCCAAAACCTCTCTCAGCCTTCTTGATTCCATTCAGAAGAGGGCAGTTAATTTTATTAATGATTCATCTCTAACAGAGTCTCTTCACTCGCTGTCTCATAGACGTACTGTTTATGCTGCATGCCTCTTCTACAGATACTTCCATGGGCACTGTTCTTCTGAATTGGCTTCTATAATTCCCGCTCTCTCTTTCAAAACAGTCCGAACATGTGCCGCCACCAGCCAACATCCATTTACTGTCCAACTTCAAACTCACAGAATCAACTTTTCATCTTCCTCGTTTATTCATTCAACTGCCGTTTTCTGGAACAACCTTCCCTCCTTCATACGTATTTCCTGAAAATTACAGTCTACAGAAGTTCAAGTCCAATGTCGACAAACATCTTCTTTCGTCTTCTCAACCTCCAACCCAAGCACGGTACTAAGTACTATACGTTCTAATACCTCTAGTGTTTGGGGTTCACATAAAAAAAAGAGATAAGAATCAATTCTTTACATTGTTTTGTTATTTGTATAGCGGGAAAGGATGGAAGAAAGCAAGCTTATATAGCTTGAGCCACAAAAAAAAAAAAAAAAAAACTACACACTTCACCCATCAATACCCTCCAAAAATTCGTCTGGTTCTTCGTTGAATTTATTCAAACCATCCACTTCCAAAAGAACGGATGGAAGCCTGTTCTAACAGTCAAAGACCCGCTAACTTAAGGCAAACGTCTGCATATCTATCCAGCAACCATCCTTCCTCAACTTGAATTTATGCCCCCTTATGTGTGTGTTCTCAGTAAGTGGTTGAATACTATTAACATTCTACTTATTCAATCAGCTTATCAATCCATTCTAGGCGTTAAACACGTCAACCAGATCTCCTCGCAGGTGCCTGGTCTCCAGATGCTGCCATTTGCAGAACTGGAGCCTTTCTGGGTAAGAGCACCCTTTTGTTCTCTTAGTCAAACTGGTTGCCCTTTTCTGTACCAGTTCCAGTAGATCTACATTCTTCCTATAGTGAGACCTACAGACCTGTATACAGTCCTCAAGATGCGACCTAGTCATGCCTTGTACAACGGGATGATCACCTCTTTGCTCCTTCTAGCAACGTTTCTGTATATCATTTACAAAATCCCATGGGCTGACATGGCCGCATGCCTGCACTGTTCAGAGAATTTCATACCTTTCTGTACAATTTCAACCCCCAAGCCTTTTTAATTTTCCACTATCCCGAGTGTAATACTACATAGTTGATAAACTACTCTGGGGTTACTGCTACCCATATATAGTAGCTTGCACTTAATGTTAAACTCCAACTGCGATTCTCAGCCCATTGACTTAATTTTCCTAGATCGTGTTGCAGTAGCTCACCTTGATTACTGTCATTAACCACCCTATCAACCTTTGTTCATCTACAAACTCAGCCATTAAGCCTGATACCCCAACAATATCATTGATAAATATTGAAAACAACAATGGACCCAGCACTGAACCCTGGGGAATTCCACTAATAACATTAGTCCATGAAGAGCAGTGCCCATTGATAACTACTCTGTCTTGTTCCACTTATCCATCCCTTTATCCAGAGCAGTAACTTGCCCTTAATACCACGTCACTCCATATTTCCATGTGCAAAAGTATCAAAAGCCTTCCTGAAATCCGAGTATATGATAAAAAAAATTATATTTTGCAACCAGTTCCTTGGTCCCTGCATCATAGTAACCTATCAGATTGGTTATACAAGACGGCCCCATTACAAATACATGCTGTGACTGCATATCTGTCTAGGTGGTCCTGCATTATTTCCTGTGGCTCCATTATTTTCCCTGGAACAGTAATTAAGCCAACAGATCTGTAATTACTCATGTCACCTTGTGATCCCCTTATAAATTGGAGAGAGAGAGAGAATCTCCAGTCCATATGGACCTCCCCCTGACTCCAAGGATGCCCTCGTAATTATGGGTAAGGAGCTTAGCTATAATTATGAGAGCAGTTTCAACAATTTCTCTTCCGCTTTCCTTTCATTCATCACAAAGTCATTTAGTTCCTCGTTACAGTTTGATAAACTTCTGGCATCCCCTCCCCTATATAACTACTTTCGTAGATTTATATGACTACTTTTGTTTTAAAAATAAAAATTAAAGTACCCTAATCACCTCTTTATCCTAAAACAGACTGCATGTAGTGGTGATTTTCAGTTCATTCTCGTGACTTATTTTTCCTTATATAAACTTTTGATTTTTAGCCTAATTATTAAAATGAAATTATGCTTGATTTTTATTTTATTTTCTCTTAAATGATTTCTTAAGCTAAAAACTACAACTTCTTCAAGTTAATATTTTAACCAAAAGATGGCGCCAGTTATATGTCGAGCTAACCAGATACATAAGATTACAACATCCATCGTACATGCATACACTCATAACCAAAAGTTAAGTTACAATCAATTTTATTGGGTTTTAGGTGCATCGGCGACATACGCCATATTGTGCTTTTTATATGTATTATGTCTGTAAATTGCTGTTCTGTGGTTTAATTAGCTTGTTGCTCGACGAAACACCAGACTTTACAGCAGAAAATACTGTGCTACCTTCGCCTGAGACCAACCAACTCAATAATATAAAAAATGCCGATAAAAATAGCATTGCATGGTTTACAAGTACTTGAGAAAATTTCCTTTTGAATTGTTATTTAAGATCTTGATGAACCATTTTCATCAAAAACCAAAACCGCTAAGAATCTGTGGAGTTATTGTTGCATTCAGAATTATTTCCCCTTTGGGTTTTCCTCTGGATTTCTTCACACTTTAAAAGGCTATAATATTGCGTACATTCACCCTATCGTGAATTGGACTTGTGGTGAAGCTCTGTGGAAATCTCTTGCACCTTTTTTTGTAAACAATAATTAATTTCTGCAGTCAACGACGGAAATAAGTAATTCGAATTGAACTTCTTCTTCTTCGCTTTAAAACCAAACTCTTGATTTTTCACGCTCCTTTTTTTCTTTGTCCATTAAAGCGATCCTTAATCAATCCCCTTCGCCAACGAAATAGTTCGCAATTATCGCCAAAGTGCTTTTAAACTTGGCAACATCGCAACACGTATTCAGTTTTCTTGAAGTCATTTATCACGATAATGATTTACGAAATAACAGTTGCAGCTCCCTCTATTGCGATGCCTCAGTCCATTCTAGTAGACTTTTATATCCGAAACAAACTCAGTAATGGCCGGAATTATGTTTCTTGCACACAAACTTCTTACGTCGCTTTCACGTCATAAATCAAAGACATAACCTCGTTCCTTTTCTCAGTGTATAAATAAAGTTGGCGATAAGAGCTCCCGAAGAGACTACCAAGATTTGGCGACTTTTGAAAGAAATAAAATCAAACCGATTTACGACAACCACACAGTTATGAAAAAATAAAAGTGTTGGATTGATTCGATTTCACCCAACAGCCAAGTCTCCTATAAAAGACTGCAATTTTGGTTGAAAGCAACATACTTAGCAGATCCAACACATCCATTACCTTACACCACTGTCATGCGATCACCAGTTTCTCTCTCTCTCTTACACTCAGAAGGACTTTTCCTTTGTTCTTCGTATGTGGACGTAGAATTGTCGCCAAATGCAGTATATGGGAATACATTTAACTAACACGAGTTCACTTCTGGAAATTTTAAAAATCTAACGAAATCGTTCATAAAATTTAGTAAACATTTAGATATTTATGAAGATCTGCTCAAAAAAACCGTTCATTCTGCAATAGGAGAACCCATCTATTTGATTTTTAAAATATTCTCATTGCAAAGCAGGAATAACGAGATTTACTAACGTAATAAACTGTGGGGGAGGCAACTGTGTAGCCCCTCGCAGCCATTTTATGTTTTGGATGATTCTGTTGCATATCGACGATCATTATAGTTTTTAGGCGCGTTCACATATAACGAGATCGAGCGCGTTCGGTCTCGTTATATGAAAATTATATTTAATATACGAAATTCGTATATTAAATATAGTTTAAATGCAGTATTGAACGTGATATCGCTTGTGAAAAGATACATACTGTATATACAAAAAGGAAACATAGACTTAAAAGAAAAAAGAGTAATAGGGGAGGAGAGCAATGAATCAAATACAGTTGTAATTAAACTGAATGGCTAAGTTTCGAAAACGTAAAAACTATTGAGTTGTTATCCAAATAATTAATTTACATTCCATCTGGAATGTAAATTTAAAAAAAAATTCTTTCACTTCAATAAACTCAATTATTTGCCCAAACTGTATGGAGCATTTAAAACTTCCCATAAAATTACGGGATTTAATTTTTAAATATTAAATTAAAATTGATTTGCATTATTATAATTAATTATTGCCCGAGATTTATTTAGTTTAATGAAAATTTATTTTACCAATTTTAAACAATTGTGAATAAAAATTAAATAAATTCGTGATGAGAGCTGTCAATTAACTATTATTATATGTGTAATTAACTATTAATTAAGCTTTACTTCTGCATGCCAGACAAACTGAATAAAATAATGTTTTTTTCTGTTTATTTCAGATTAGAACACAAAAATGGAATCCTTAAAAACAAAGGTCAGATGCCTCAGTCTCCCATATTGAGGTATGGAAACTTGACTATATCACAATGACTTAAATTTTATTCCTGAAAGTTACAACTGTAATTATCTGAAATAATGTTCTTTCGTAAACAGTCATTACTTCAGAAGAGTTATGAAGAGAATGTTAGTGCTACATTTCAATTATGAATTTAAATATTTTACAGTTTAATTTACAATTTAACTATTACATGCCCAATAAGTTATTCACGTTGAATGTGATTAACTTATCGAACTCTGAATTACCTAAAAATGTCCAATCAGATCGTAAATATTCAAACGAAATTTAAAATTGAAGTAAGCAAGAAGGAAATATTATCAGATGTCAAAAATTGTCCATGTGAGAAATTTAGAGAATAAGACTTTGAGTAGAGTGCATTTTCCTTTAAAAGTGCACTTGTGTTGGTGTATAAAAAGAATAATCTGGACTTGCAGTGAAAAGGTTTTGAAGAGGTAGATTGTGGAATGATTAACCGCTAGAATAGAAAAATTATACACATGACCTGACACACGAAACCCATAGAGGGGGAGAAAGAGACAGGAGAGATTAGCAAAAGAAAAACTGTAGAAAAGACAAAGACATCTTGTGCCAACCCCAGACTGTGCTGCCCATCAGATTTCATTACTCCATAAGCACCTCCACTCGTTTTAGTATTTAGTATTAGTATTAGTAACGGCCGTACGGTGCAAGAAAGCCTATGGCTTATGCTGCACCAGCCAAAAAAAAAAAAAAAAAAAAAAAAAAAAAAATCCGAACAAAACAATGATATAAACAAAAATTAAATAAATAAATAAATAATAATAATTAACAAATAAATAAAAATAATAAAATGAAATAAAAAATAAATAAAAATAATAAAATGAAATAAAAAATAAATAAAAAGGAAATTAATCCTATCATCCTATGCGCTTCCCTTACCCGAAAGTACTATCCAGATGACCTTTGAATTTCCCCAAACTGTCGGCCTCTACCACCCATGAAGGCAACTTATTCCAATAATTTATAACTCGCTGGCTAAAATAAAACTTCCTGCAGTCCAATCTAAACATTTCCCCCCGTAACTTGAATTTATGTCCCCTAGTTCTAGCATCATTTATAATCTTGAAAATTTTGTCCTCATTCATTTTACTGATGCCTCTCAGAGCCTTAAACACCTCAATCAAATCTCCTCTAAGGTGTCTAGTTTCCAAACTCTGCAACCCACATATTCGAAGTCTTTCTTCATAAGGACGCCCTTTTGCCGATCTCACCAGGCGAGTTACCCTTCTTTGCACCCTTTCAAGAAGCTCGATGTCTTTCTTTAGGTGCGGTCTCCATACTTGAACACAGTATTCCAAGTGTGGTCTAACATAAGCCTTATATAATGGGATTATCACGTCCCTATCTCTACTTGCAAAAGTTCGATAGATCATCGATAGGACACCATGGGCCTTCCTTGCAACCTGTTTACAATGCTCAGAGAATTTCATGTCTGACCGTATCGTAACACCCAAATCCCTTTCCTCCAGTACTGGGTTTAGTTGAACTCCACCAAGTGAATAAGTTATTTTGGGATTACTGTTTCCCAGGTGTAATACCTTACACTTTGTTGGATTAAAGCACAGCTGCCATTTTTCTGACCATTTTTGAAGTCTATCTAGGTCTCTCTGAAGAAGCTCAGCTTGACAGTGATCATTAACTACTCTACCAATTTTAACATCATCTGCAAATTTAGACATCACGCCCTCTATCCCTTCATCAATGTCGTTTATGAAAATTAAAAACAACAGTGGTCCTAATACTGATCCTTGGGGAACCCCACTTCTTACATCAACCCAATCTGAGGAATAGCCATTTATCACAACCCTCTGCCTCCTACCCTGAAGCCATCCTTCTATCCATCTAAGGATTTTCCCAGTGATTCCAACCTGTTCTAGCTTATAAAGCAACCGCTCATGTGGGACTGAGTCAAAAGCTTTGCTGAAATCTAAATAAACAATGTCGAAATTATTCCCTAAATCCAGCTCGTGAGTGACCCTTTCGAAATAGTGAACCAGATTTGTTAAACATGATTTTCCCTTTACAAAACCATGCTGAGTATCCTTGAGAATTTAAATTCGATCCAAATGATCCTGAATTCCACCCTTGATCATTGCCTCCATGATTTTCCCTACTACTGAAGTCAGACTGACAGGTCGATAATTTCCCACTTCACTTTTAGAGCCACCCTTATGTATGGGTGATACATTTGCACTTTTCCAATCCAAGGGAATCTCCCCAGAGTCTAGTGATGCTCGCATAACCAGCCTCAGTGGTTCAATGCACTCGCTTGCCGCCTCTCTCAAGATTATAGGGTATATTCCATCAACTCCAGGAGCCTTACTGGTCTGTAGGCTTGAAAGTTTTTTCATTAAATAATCTTGCGAAATTTCAATATCATTAATTACATATTTTTTAACTTCGGTCCCACAATTTCCCATTGCCACAAAAGGCTTTTCATTTGTGAATATCGATGCAAAATAACTGTTGAGTTCATCTGCAACGGCAGCTGGTGTATTTATTACTGTCCCCTTTCCCTTACGTAAAGGTCCGATCTGGTTTGTCCTGCTCTTCTTGGCATTTATATATGTGAAGAATTCTTTATCCCCCCTCTTTGCTCTGTTTGCTAGTGATTTCTCATAAACTGCCTTTGCCTGTCGAACCTGTTCTGTGGCTCTATTACACATCACCTTGTAGCTGTTATAGGCTTCAGTACTTTTTATTGCTCTGTAACCTTTCCATGCCACCTTTTTCTGCTCAAGTAATGTGGCAACTTCACTATTCATCCAACTTGGAACCCTTCTCGTGGAGTATTTTTTTAATGGTATATACGCATTCAAGGCATCTGTGATTAATGTTTTAAAAGCGTACCACAGTTCAATTGTATTCATTCTCTGCGCGATATCTACCCAGTTAATAGAGGCCATGTAGTACCTTAAGGCATCATAATTTCCTTTTCTGAAATTAAAACCCATTCCTTTGCCTTTTACTTCTGCTACCTCTCTCGTCATCATCCACCGTAGAACTCCATGATCACTTCCTGCTACTGGTTCCTCTACTGTCAGCCCTGTTATGTCATCTGATTCATGTGTGATGATGAGGTCTAGGATATTCTTTTCTCTAGTACTTTCCCTGACATGTTGATACAAATAACAGTCATCTAGTTGATTTAAAAATTTTGTTCCCCATGTCGAGTTTCCTTCCCATTTACTCCAATCAATTAGAGGCAAATTGAAATCACCCATAATAAGACATTGACGCTTACTTGCCCATTCCATTTGCATGTAGAGGCTTTTGTCATAGTCTTCACAATCACCTGGTCTATAGATTACTCCTACTCGCATTGTACCTTTGTTTCCAACTATCTCACACCATACAGACTCTATACTAGCATGTGAAATGTCTGAATCCGGGAAAGCTATCGTCGCACTCAGGCTGCTTCTGATAAGAAGCATTACCCCACCACCCCTTCTATCCACTCTATCCTTCCTAAATACATTATACAAGCCGTACTGAAACTCATCATCCCCAATTTCCGGGTGGCACCACGTCTCTGTAAGCCCTATTATGTCCGCGTTACTTGTTTTAACCAGCAGTTCGAATTCGCTCATTTTATTGACGACACTTCTAACGTTACTGTATAAACAATTAAGATTTACTGTTCTTGTATATTTAACAACCCTAACACAACCCTTGAAGTTTTTTAGGCTCTCTTCCCTGATATTAGCTACCCGCTCACGTGAAACATCTTTGCCCCCAGAACATCTAGATAATACGTCGAGTTGGGGTAACAGATAAGAACTCTTAAGGTATGTGCAAGAGTTACATTGACCAATATTATCAGATAAACGCGTGTCAGTATTACCCACATCCCCCCTAACTAGCAGTTTCCCTGAACCTTTAAGGTATCCTCAATAATACTGGCAAAAACTTTTGCACCACCTTTGTTTAAGTGTATCCCGTCTCTACAAAACAAATTCCTTCTACCTACAAGTGTCGGCCATGCTGATAGAAATTTACCCCCTAAAGCCTTGCAGATTCCTTCAAGTCTTGAGTTAATCCACAAGGCTCTTAACATATACTCCCTCCTATCGTGTCTGGGCAGAATTGCAGACACATAGACATTATGGCCTAGCTCGCGACATTTCCTCAGCATGGTCCTGTATTTTTCCAACAAATCGTCAGATCGTGTACGTTTAATATTATTTGTTCCCACATGAATAATAATATTTTCTTTACCCCCTTTAAAATCTGACAGTCTGTTGGTGACATCATCAACAGTTGCTCCCGGTAGACATACCCTGGTTCTGCTCCACCTATCTTTATTACAAAAAATATTCCCCGTTTCCCTGACAATGGAGTCTCCTAATAAAACAATGTCCTTTTTAACCAGGGTAGTTTGCACTTGGTTTTTCTGTTTTGAGGCTCGAATCGGGTGTGCATCACTTGGTAGATTGCTGGAGTTTTGAGTCCCTGACGAGCTCCCAGAAGCATTATTTTCGAGGGCAAGCACTCGTTTTAATGCGCTTTATCCTATTCGGACTGAGATAGTTGTATTGTCAAAAGAATTAGGATTGGCATGTGATCCACCCATTTTTTCATCAATCACGATGAGGCAATAGTGCAAGGAAAACGAACTGTTGGGAAACTAGAAACTCTTCATATCTCAGAGACTTATTTGCAGCAGCGTGTTATGAAGGAAAACAAACGTCTTTATACAATATAAAGAAACAAGATCGAATGAATACCATTTCGAAGTGATTTTTCCAACTATTACTGAATCTTGAGGTCGTTTCATAATCATTTTCTTCGACCACTTCCTTCAGAAGAATATGTGCCATGGATATAAAGTAAAAGTAAGTTTCCATCTAAGTTTCAACCGTTAGGCAAAGCTTCAGAAAGAAGAAATTCTTCAAAACAACATTTTAGTCGTATTTCCCAATCTATTCCATTTGACAACATTGTTCTGAGCATTTCCTTGGCCTCAAGCGCAAAAAACATAAGAGAAATAAAACAAAATCCCTGGTGTAATACCAGGGATTTTGTTTTATTTCTCTTATGTTTTAGGCATTCTGCACCTGGTTAGCAACTTAATGCATTCTGCACCTGATTAGCAAGAGTTCTCTCCTCTATTGTCTGTGCTGCTCTTTCGTTATTTTTTCCTCCAATTTCATTCATTATAAGAAATCCGTTTTTTCGCCTGCAAGCCGAATTTAATAAAACTGATATTGTATACGAAAAAGCGACTACATGTTTTTTTTTTTTTTTTTTTTGAAGTATTCTAAATACTTTGTGACCACTAAGGAATTCTAAAATCCTTCTGGCATGAATCTCTGTGAAGCTGCTGCTAATCTGCGTTTCAATTAAAATCATCACTGTACCAACCCTTAAGTTCTTTTGTTTTCTATTACTTTCGATTAACTGTCTCTCTCTCTCTCTCTTCAGAGCAGCTGATCTTGTACTTCTTCACAGATGCGCAACAAAAGTTGCGACTAACGTAATGTTCCTTAAACTTGTGCACCCAAGCACTACTAGATTTAAACTTAAGTACTGAAGCGTTTCAAAGTTAAGTAGAGAATCGTTTGCTTTTGCTCGTCCTTAATGTTGCCTTCGTCAGCTGCTTGATTTTTCCATACTCTGAGAGTCTGGCGACTCTCAAAACATTTTCGAATATTTATTTATACTTTTCCCGAAGTGATGTACAGCCTTGATCTTGCTTATTCACTTCTACTTTAAGGCGATTAAATTGGCTTTCATTTGCTAGCAACTATAAGTGCTTTCCAGTGACTTAAACATCTTACAGACATACCGCTAACTCCATTTGGTTGCCTAAAATCTTGAATCCGATACCTGACAGCATTTCGTTTTGTCTCGATAGAAATATTTCCTATGATTCATAGTGTTTATTCCACGCCTTGAGATTATATGATTCCTGTATCCTCCATCCTCTGGACCAAAATTAAAGCTCCCCTGCCCATCTCTTTGGGCTCTTCTTCCCTAGTCACTATTGCGTTGCCTTCTGTAATGTCCAAATCAGTTTCAAAAAATCTGCTTTCTGAAGAATTCGTTGTCTTCTAACAGTTGGATTTCTTTCTTAATATCCCCTAATTCTGACTTACTAAAGTAGCCATTTAATTTAAATCGAATGAATATCTAGAGAAATTGTTATGGGGGAACTGTGGATAAGATTGAAGTGGTCTGAGCACATCGTGAAACGCTAAGTATTGCGCTACCCCAGATGTTTCAGTCTAGAATGTTGTGAATTGCAAAATTTAAAACATTCAAACTAATACATCTGTGATGCCTTCTTGTAAGAAGTTATCATATATATATAACACATATACTTTTTTTCTATCTAAGTTGCGGTGCATCTTGTAGCCCAAAATATATTGTAATCCTATAATACATTATGCTAGTATAATTTTATTCGTTTTAAATAATTTTAAATTACTTTTCCAATTTTTCTTTCTTCTGCTGTTTATATGAAAACTGTTTAATTCCAAATCTCATATTTTTCTGTAAAATACTATCTGTATCGGCGTCGCCGAAGCTGGTTTAGCGAGGCATCTTAATATTCTGTTTCTTCTTCTTATAGCTTGCTGAGGAAGCGAGACAGTCTCCGTTGTGCTACAGGAGGGAGTGACATCGAGGTGTATGACTCCCATTTGCAACCCATCTCCGCGGAAGAAGCAGTTCGGGTCACTGTACTGTGATTTACACCGCTGTTTGATATACCCATATGTCAAAAAGACAAAAAAACGCGACACCTGATAGCTGAGAAAGAACTGTGTATGTTTTATGCATCGGTACACAACAACGCCAATTTCTGATACTGTAATGTACGTGTCCATTTTGATATTCTTTGCTGCCATTTTGGATGTTCAGCCTTTCAATACTTTTAGTATCGTTGCTAGAATAAACACTTAAAATAAATGGTTGGAAGTTTCTTGAGAAACAGCCGCAAATCTGAGCAGTGAGCGAACTTTAAGAAGGAACTTTATACTTCAAGTTAGTTTAGGGTTTACTATATTCACGGGATAAAAATCTTTGCCTGCATATACTACAACGAGCGGTATTTTTCTAAAAAGAAAGAGTACCAGGGCCTCAAAATGGAGAGGAAATAAAATTTTAATTATGCCTGAGTTACTAATTAATACGCAAATTTAATTTAACTGAATACATAATTAAATAAGCCTTTTAATCTTCAAATTAATCAAAATACTATTTAAAAGATGTTAATTAGTAGACAATTCACTTTTATTATTTTAATGTGACGTGAAAAGGGTATTACACGGAAGATTTAGGGAAAAATTAATAAAATATGATATACTAATCATCCCCGTTTGAATTTAATAAATTAACAATGAATTCTTAGATGAAGAAGTACGCCAATTAGCAGATATATGCTCCAAACTCAGTTATACCTCAAAGATAAATGACAACGTTTCCGGACACCTTGTGGAGTCTTCTCATCGTGCCAAAGGAACGATCAAAAAGGTTTAGAGATTCCAAAAGTAAAACTCATCAGAGGTTTAGTCTTGGAAATAAGCGTTTGCACCAATAAAGAGTCAACTCAAGCTTAAATTATCAAAGAAAGTACAGGAGCGACACCCTGGATCAACTATCCCCCTACCTGTGAAACCCCACACAAAAGACACAATAAGAGCAATACAAGATACTGCAATACAGAAAAGAAGCCACTTTAACTCTGTTTATAAAGCAAAAAAAAAAAGAACATATTATGGTCACTGAGGGATTTATTGGCACATCAACATCAGCTACTTTTGAATTATTGTGAAGCATTTCCTAAATTATTTCATTTATGGCCTTATACCGCTAGTAAAACTACGCTGATCTCCTCTTTTTTTTTTTTTTTTTTTTTTTTTTTTTTTTTGTCGATATGAAGAGAACTGTCTATTAATAACACTAATCAACCTTTCTTTTCTTTTTTTTAACCTCCAGGGGCAAAAGTTGGATAATCAACGCAAATTAATCCGCTGATATTTGAAATCAGTGGATTGATTTCAGTAACTTACTGAACAACTAAGTTTCAAAGCCATTCCGCAGCCCTCATCTTTATAACATTACAGCAATGTTAACTCCAAAAATCCGTAATTATTTTCGTTATTTCTTCCAAGAAATCCATGTACAACTTGTTAAATAATCCTCGGATTCTTCTCTCTAAAAGAAGCGTTTCCCAATTTAATAAATGCAAAACTGTAAGAAATTTTCATTGCTGGTTCAGTATCCTGAAGCTTTGTTAAAAATACATCATTTTTGAGCAGTTCTTTCATTTGAGACCCAATGAAAATTTTCTTCTTAAACTTTTGCATCTATTAAATTGGGAAACAGTTCCCTTAGGTAGTCGAGTCCACTTCCTTCTTTATCCAGAGCCCAAAAACTGCTATATTAATCCAAGCTTTATGTACAAACTTGGAAGAACTTTTTTTAGTGCAACCAGTGAACATATTTCATATCACTTGGCAATCAGTCTTTTAGCATCTGCAAGAAGAAGGGATCGGCGTAAAGGTCTTTCCGACTCGAACGTGGAATAACTGTTGGAACAAAACGAGCAGGTGCCAGTATTTCGATAACAGCCAACATGGATAAATGTTTCCTTTCTATGGTGTTAGGACACCACCGGTACATCTCAACAGCGGTCGGACAACCAGGCAAAGGTCACACGTGGAACAGCCACGTGGGACCAGAGCTGGTGGAGAATGTCGTGTGTCTCATCACTTAACAAAGCTGCAATGCAGCATAGTGGCCCAGGTAACCACCTAGCACAACGTCAGAACAGCAAGGCCAATATTCAGATGGACTACGCACGGATATCAGCTCGTATAGGCTATGGCACTCGACAGCAAACACAAATGCTCAGTGCGATTTGTTGAAGGGTTTTAGGCACAATTTAGACCATATATTGTGGTACACACTGAAAGGAATTCATGGCATACCTGGTTCCTGAGTAACGCACGCTGCCACCCCTCTCGCTAGTGGACGAACCCACCGCTTGGCGGATATATGCAGTGATGCAGGTATACAGCATCACTGCATTCACGTAGACGGTAATTCGATGTCAGTATAGATAAACGTGGTGAGTTAACCGACTGTGAAAGAGGGATGATAGTAGGTAAACTACGCATGGGTCACTCTATCGCGGAGATGGTACAGAAATTGCACTATTCCCGTTCGACAGTATCAAGAGTGTATCGGAAATACGCCATTTCCGGAATAACAACTCATAGTGGACAGCTCTGTGGGAGGAGAAAGGTGGTGGATGAACGTGTCCATCGACGCATGTCTCGCATTGTTTCAGTCAACCAGAGCGCGACAGTGGCACAAATCACTGCCGACCCACCAGAGTCCCATTGCTAACACCACGACAGAGTACTATACGCCTCAACGGGGAGAAAGAACGTCAGCACTGGACCTTGGATGATTGGAGACGGGAGGTGCACGAAACGATGTCTATATATATATTTTTTTTTATGATAACCCAAAACACGAGATGTATTAGAACCTATAGTATTTAGTACCGTGCTTAGGTTAGAGGTTGAGAAGACGAAAGAAGATATTTGTTGACATTGGACTTGAACTTCTGTAGACTGTAATTTTCAGGAAATACGTATGAAGGAAGGTTGTTCAGGAAAACGGCAGTTGAATGAATAAACGAGGAAGATGAAAAGTTGGTTCTGTGAGTTTGAAGTTGAACAGTAAATGGATGTTGGCTGGTGTTGGGACTGTTTTCAAAGAGAGAGCGGGAATTATAGAAGCCAATTGAGAAGAACAGTGCCCATAGAAGTATCTGTAGAAGAGGCATGCAGCAGAAACAATACGTCTATGAGACAGCGAATAGAGAGACTCTATTAGAGATGAATCATTAATTAACCTAACTGCCCTGTTCTGAATGGAATCAAGAAGCCTGAGAGAGGTTTTGGGGGGGCACTACCCCAGATGTAGGAACAATATTCCATGGCAGGGCGGATTTGCAATTTGTACAGAGTGAACAACTGTTTGGAAAAAACGTAATGCCGAGAGCGAAAAAGAAAACCAAGATGCAGAGGAAGCAATATTTATAATGTGCATATGCCAAGAGATATTAGAAGTCGGGTTGAAATCAACTAAGTTGTCTTTGCCCCACTGGAGAATTACTTAAAGATCGGCATTCGGTAGCGGATATTTGAGAAGTTGAAGCTGATTGAGCAGGGCAAGGTTTCTCAAAATGGAAAGTGGAACGCAATGTGCTATCATCGGAAAAATTATGGATAGGGTTTCCAGTCAATGGAAGAAGGTCATTAATATACAAGAGGAAAAGAGTGGGGGAAAGAACTGAACCTTAGGGGACACCAGCATTAGTGGAGAAGTTAGATGACAGAGAGCCATCTACCATCAGCCCAGTGAGCGGTCAGAGAGAAAACTGGATAACCAATTACAAAAAACAGTTGGCAAACCATAAGATGGAAACTTGTTTAGAAGACCTTTATGCCAAAAACGATCAAAAGCTTTTGAGATGTCAAGAGCAACTGCTTGTGTTTCACCACACTTTTCCATTGAATTTGTCCATAAATGGGTAACATAAGCCAAAATATCACCAGTGGATCGACACTGACGGAATCCATACTGGCGATCGTTGATCAGACGGAAGGATTCTAGGTAGTTTAAGAGTTGGCGGTTAATTGATTTCTCCATTACTTTAGAAAGAGTAGAAGTAATTGCAATGAGACGATAATTGGCTGGGAGGGATTTGTCACCCTTTTTAGGAACTGGGTGGATATGAGCAAATTTCCAAGAAGAAGGAAAACACCTTTGGAATAAGAATGTGAAAAAAGGTAGCAAAGAAAAGGAGTAAGTTCAGGAGCACAAGGGGATAAATATCATCAGGACCTGGAGCGTTCTTGCATCAAGATTGGTCAAAATCCTTCTGACATCCTTTTGACGGAAGACCAGAGGAGGCATTCATTGGAGCGTGTTTGTGAATGGTGGGAAGTGTTTTTCCAAGATAATTAATACACGAGTTGGAAGGAAAATGGGATGCTAGCAGGTTAGCTTTATCCTTGGCTGAAGTGACAACAGAACTAACTGGTTTTGACAGAGGTGGGAGCAGAGATGAGCAAAAGCTGCTGCCAATAGCTTTGGCAAGAGGCTAGAATGCTCGGCTACCATTAGGGCACGAAGCAAGTTTTCTACTCGTTCAAGTTTTGAACAAGTTAAGATGGTAACTAAAGAGTTACCATCTTAGCCTGTTCAAAATATAGTTTTGATTGATTGATTAATTAATAACTGCTTTACAATTGTTGCGAGCTTTGGTGTAAGCAGAATATGAAACTGGAGATTTGGAATCAATCCAATTACGATATGCAACATTCTTCTCTTGAACAGCCTTAACACATTTATTGGAAAATCAAGGTTTAGATAAAGGCGAGATTTTCGAGTGGAGTGTGAGATAAAGGATTCCATTCCAACAAGAATAATTTCACTGACACGATCAGAGCAAACGTTGACATCAGAAGTTTTGAAAGAGCAATCGGGCCAAGGAAAAGAAGAAAGGAAATCACGCAGGTCATCCCATTTTGCATTTTTGTAATGCTAAACAACACGAGGTTGGGACTAGCCATGAGATAAATGCTCCATTGGAGAAGAGACAATCACCAAGTTGTGATCTGAAGTGCGTAAAGAACCTCTCACTTCGACCGTGTACTTAGAAGTGTTGTTTGTGAGAAAAGGATCAAGCGTGTTGGCTGTGTGATTAGGATTGTCCGGTATTCTTGTAGGTAAATGAACAATCTGTGCAAGGTCATTAGTAATTGCAAAAGCCTCTGCATCTTGACCAGCTGAGTCGGTGTGACTAGAAAACGGAAGCTTTCTGGATTTGTGAACATTAAATTCACCAAGAAAAATTACCTCACTGTTAGGAAACTTGGACTGGAGAAAGTCAAGTTGGAAAGAGAGCAAATCAAAGAGCTCCAAGTGATTAGTGTAGTTGGGAGAACGGTGTAGTGATTAGTGTAGTTGAGGGAATTTTACAGGAGGGAGAGAGGTTTTAAGCCAGAGAAGAACGAAAAGAGGAGATTCCAAATCTCTGACAGGAAATATCGGAACGGACATATGCACGAGTACCACCATTGCGGTACTCGTGCAATAGTTGAATCAACCGATAACTGAGATTCTGTCAGAAAAAGTACATGGGGTTGGGCAGACTGCAATGGAAATGGACATCGTTGAGATTAGAACTGAGACCACGTATATTTGTAAAATGTACTAGAAAGTGTTTGGGAGGTTAGATCTTTTTGCAGATAAGCTTACTCTATTAGTTTGACAATTCATGGCGTATTCAATAGTAAGAAAAAGTGGGGGGAGGGACATGCTGTATGAAGTAATGAAATTTTTGGATATGGCGTACAAATGGTAAGAATATACGCAGATCCTTGACATAACGTGGCCTCGACAATGCCCCTTGCATTCATACTACTCGGACTCCCTCCATCACTATCTGGTAGAGTAGAGGTAGTAAGATTATACACTAGCTGATCCGGAAGCCTTCTAAAGAGTTACCACAGATTCGGTCCGGTGTACTAACTGGCGGCTGGCCTGCGAACACCGTTTTAGACCTGTACCCTCGAAATGTAAGGAATAATGGATCTCGCCACGATGTTCATCATAACCTCAAAAGGCATCAGTCATCACGTATGATGGAAGAGACGGGGAAGATTTGACCGGAACTTAGCTCTGGAGACTAAACATGGGTTCCACCACTTCAAGCATCCAATAAGTAAAGTGGTGGTATTGCACCGGTTAATGAGAGTTATCTACCTTCTAGAATATACCCATCATGTCAACAAGGAACTGTTCTGGTAGGTGGACGGTGGGTAATGATCTGGGTCGTGTTAAGCTGGCACACATTAGGACCTCTGGTACGTCTAGACGCATCTCTGAACGGTCCGGGTTACCATTCTTGCAGACCATTTAAATCCCTGATCATTGTGCATCCACAGGGAAATGGACTTTTCCAGCAGGGTAATGTGCCCCCCAACAGAGCCGTGGTGACTAGAACATGGTTCTAAGAGCATTCCGCAGATTTTACCACCACAGAATGGCCTCCCCGTTCACCGGACGTGAACCCTGTGGAGCATCTTTGGAATTCTGTGGAAAGTTCCGTTCGATCTTTTGATCCTCAAACCGTCCATTGTTCCGTCACATTGTTCCATTGTCCCGTCACATTGTTCCGAATGTGACGGAACAATGGACAGCTGTGCAGCAATCATGGATGAAAATACTTGTGGAACGCTTTCGTTAACAATCGACTCAATGCCTCGCCGAGTGACTGCCCATACTCGGGCGAAAGGTGGGCCTAACCGTTACAAGGCAGGTATCCCATGATTTCTGTCGACTCAGTGTATAATATGCCCATAAATTTCGCGTGTTCTGCGGTCGATATGCTGTTTTCTGGAACAAAAATTATAACTTCCAGGGGAAAAAGCCATGCTACTCTCATCTAATATAAACTATCGCAGCCACGTTGTGAAAATAGCTCATAAAAATTCCTCGCATCATTGACAGGATTCCAACTCGCGTATTTTCCACTCTCTTTGGGGAAATTTGTGATTATACCAGCTGTGCTACCCACGAGGGACTCACTGGACAAAGTATTGCACTTTCTCATTCATTTCACAAATATACGTGGTCTCAGTTCCTATCTCAATGATCTCCATTTCTACTTACAGTCTGCTAAGACCCACCTAGCACACCAATTATCGGATGAGTCCGCCACTGCTCATCTCAGTTCTAATTATTCGCTGCACGATTCCTTTTGCTTCCAATGTAGTATTCGTGCATATGTGCGCTCTGATATTCCCTGTCAGAGACGTAATAATTTCGAATCTCCTCATTTGGATCTTCTCTAGCTTAAAATCTCTTTAAACCATTCTGTCAAATTTACCTGTTGTCTCTATCGATCACTGAAATCTACTAATCACTTCCAACTCTAACTTCCATTCTTTGAAACTTGACTTTCTGGAATTAAAGTTTCCTAATGGTAGGAAAATTTGGCAATTTTAATTCTTAATTCAAGCTGACTTCAGTTTTCTAGACACAATCTACCAGACAGTTCAAACCACACAGCCAAAGGCTTTGATCTTTTTCTCACAGATAACCCATCCAAGTACACAGTTGAGGTGGACAGTCCACTGTCCTCTAGGCACCTTAGATCACAAATTGGTGATGGTCTCTTCTCCAAAAGAAGCTTTTTTCATAGCCATTCTCAGTCTCGTGTTGTTTGGCATTGCAACAATGCAAATGGGATAACCTGCAAAATTTCTGTTCTTCGTTTCCATGCTTGGATTACTGTTTTAAATCTTCTGATATGATGTTTTCTCAGATCATATCAATGAAATTATTCTTGTAGGAATGGAATCCTTTATTCCAAATTCCATCGTAAAATATCGTCCTTTATCTAAACCTTGGTTTCCCAATAAATGTGCTAAGGCTCTTCAATATACGAATGTTACATATCTCAACTGGCTTGATTCCAAATCTCCAGATTCTCCAAAGTTTAATTCTTTCTCCCGCTCTTTTTCTCTTGTATATTAATGAGCCTATACCAAAGGTCTCAACAACTGTAAAGCAGTTATTAATCAGTATAAACTAGATTTTGAACAGGCTAAGAGTACAAAACTTGCTTCTTATCAAACGATAATCAAGCATTCTTGTCTCTTTGCCAAAGCTATTTGGCCGCAACTTTTGCCCATTTTAATCTCACCTCTGTTAAAATCTAATGATTCTATTGCCACCTTAGCTAAAAATAAAGACGACTTAATGTAACATCCTACTTTTCCTCTAACTCTTGAATTGACGATCTTGGTAAACTACCTCCGAACATTTCCAACACACTCCACTGAATTCCTCCTGTGATGTTCAATCCAATAGGATATCAGAAGAATTCTGAAAAATCTTGATGCTAGAAAAGCTTCAGGTCCTAATGATATTTCCCAACGTGCTCTCACAACCTGTGCTATCTTTGGTTCTGTGTCGCCTTTTTGCAATTTCTTACTCCACTGGTGTTTAACACTTCTGCTTAGAAATTTGCTCATATCCAAGCAGATGCTAAAAAGCGCGACAAATCCCTCCCATCAAATTATCTTATTGTACTTACAGTTCCTCTTTCTAAATTAATTAACTGCTATTAACTGTCATCTCCTAAACAATCCAGATACCTTCCATCTGATAAATGATCGCCAGTATGAATTCCGTCAGTATTCATCCACTGGTGATATAATGGCTTATTATATCCATCTACGGACAAATTCAACGTAGAAGTTTGGTTTTTCTTCCATTGACCTGAAATCCTATCCATAATTTGTACAATGATAGCACATAGTATTCCACCTCCAGTTTGTGAAACTTTCCCGTGCACAAACAGCTTCAACTTCTTTTATATCCACTAGCAATTCCCTAAATTTCAACAGGTTACTCAACTCTAAAGCTTACAGGAGTCAGATTTTCAATCAGATGAGGAGTAATAAAAATAGCAGCATGCCTTCTATTCTGCAAATAAATGTGCAATTCTGCAAAATATTTTATTAATTCATTAATGTAATTCCTATTCATTGAAAAATGAATATATAAATTCTCTATGTATTTGATTATTTTTATCTTATTTCCTTGTACCGAAAATTTTTGCCCCTAGCCATGTGCTGTGTTGAGCTTGCTGCATTTTCATAAATGAATATTTATTTATTTATTAAATGCTGATCCACAGGTAATTCTCCAGTGGGACAAAGTTAACTTAGTTAATTTCAATCTGTATAAAACTCAGTCCTTTCTTATATCTCGCAAAAAAAGGATTCTTCTGCCCCTATGTTCATCTTCGATGACAATTAGATTCTCTAGACATGATCACATATCTTTATTAGGGATTACCCTGACCCCTCTCTCTCTCTCTCTCTCTCTCTCTCTCTCTCTCTCTCTCTCTCTCTCTCTCTCTCTCTCTCTCTCTCTCTCTGCATAAGCACATCGCAAATATTGCTTCCTTTTCATTTAAAAAAAAACACAGCTTTCTCTTTCGCTCTCAGTTTCCAAACAGCTGCTCACTCTGTACAAATCGCAAATCCACCATACAATGAAATATTGTTCCCACATCTAGAGCGGTGTGCCCATAACCGCTTTCGGGATTGAAAACTCCATTCAAAGCCTTCGTCGGTAGCACAGCTGGTGTAATCACCGTTCTCTCTACACCGACCTGAAAAGATTAGGTTCGAATTCGGTTAACGACACGAGGAGTTTTTATGAGCCTTTTCACAAAGTGGTTGAGTAGGTTGGCCACATGCGTGGGTACCACGGTATTTTTCTCGCAGAAACTCAGGGTTTTCGTCCAGCAAACAGCAAACCACAGAACACACAAGCAATTTACAGACTGATTATATGCGGCGCAATATGGCCTAAGTTGCTAATGCGCTTAATTCCATTTTTTTCCCTTGACGTTCCATTTCTGCTACATGCTTTTCCCATTCCATGGATGCTACTCTTCAGAATTAATTTATTTCTGAGTTCCCCCTGCCCTCTCTCTCTCTCTCTCTCTCTCTCTCTCTCTTCTAAACCAGTCCGAACACGTGCTGAAACCAGTTGTTGTACGATTTTAGGCGCATCAGCAATTTAAACCATATTGTGCCGTACATGTCTGTAAATTGTGTCTGTTCTGTGTTTAAATTCTGTTTGCTGGACGAAAAATCCGAGTTTCCGATCTAAAAACCATTCTGCCCTCGCTTGAGCTGATTTAGACACTAATGAAAAAGACCCATAAAATTCCTCTCGATGTAGGGTCGTTGTTATTGTTGTAGCAGGGTTTTAGGATCATCAGCGACTGAGGCCATATTGTGTGTTCTGCGGTTGATTTTCTGTTTGCTGGAAGAAAAACCCGAGTTCCCGGGGAGGAAAAAACCATAGAACCTCGCCTCAGACCGAATAACTCAACCACGTTGTAAAAGAGGCCCATAAAAATTCCTCACGTCATCGACGGAATTCAAACCCAGATTTGTTCCATCCGATGTGGGGACGACGACGATTCTATCAACTGTGCTACCCACGAGAACTCCCGCAACCAGTCAACATCCAATTACTGTCCAACTTTAAACTCACAAAACCAACTTTTCTTCTTCTGCATTTATAAGAAGAACTCTTTATTGCATACAAAATCCCTTCAACTTCCGTTTTCTGAAATAACCTCCCTTCACACATATTTCCTAAAACTTAGTCTACAGAAATTCATGTCTAATTTCAAAAAGTATCATCTTCTTTTATCTGCTCAACCTTCAACCCATGCACGATATTAAGTAATATAGGTAATAATACCTTTTGTGTTTGGGTTTTCATAAAAAAAATGACGCATGGCGTGGGTACATCAGCACCAAAATGAACCACGGATATGTGTAGAACTGTCAGCTAGTCTGACTGGTTTCCACACGTTGGTGGTTCAGTCTATCATGTTGATGGGCATCATGTTGATAGTTGATTTCGCAATTATCATGCAAATCAACATGATAATTGCGAAAAATAATGCATCTTGGCTTAAAATAGTGCATTTTACTATAACCGAAGTTGTCACATACACCTCAAACCTAACACCCATGTCCAGTATAATATGAAACTAAGTAATAATAACCAACATAGAATTCTTCTAAATTACATTCCTTCCTTGGGCTTATTCTGTGCACTGTAACTCACACGCATAGCCATTCCAGTCACGTGAAGTTTCTCTTATTTATCGCGTTATATGTGACTAATAATAATCGTAATTTATATAACAGGACTTCATTCTTTATTAATATATATTTTTTTATTTATTCATTGTTTATTTGTTTTAAACTTCCATACGGCCACATAAAGCCAGATATCTTCCAATCACAGTAATCGACAAAATTTAGAAAAATATTTACAAATATTTTACATTTTGTGGTGTAATACAACTTGATTATTATCAAATGATCCTCTACTTTGTTTATTATCAACTTTTATTATGTATTTATTATGAGATCATTAAAGACGATAATAATTATTATTATTACCTTGCTATCATGAAATTAAAATCTAGTGATGATACAATACAAAAAACGGCTCGATGTCTGTGTGAGTACACAGACATCGAGTCGTTTTTTGTTTTCCACTATTTAATACTTATAGCGATAATGCAAAATGGTTTTGAATAATGCTTCAATGGAATATTATAACCGAATGGTTTCAATTAATCATGCGACTCTAAAGGTGGCATTATTTAACTTAGTATATAAGAATGCAATGAAACAAAAGTTGCATTCCTTGACTAGCTTTTTCCACTATCGCTAAACCGCTTCCACGACTTTATCTTTTGTAGTAGCCATTGTTAGTCCTTCGGAAAAGATGATTCCTTTACTAAATGCAACCTCAACTAGATGCTCTGAAGCAGCAGCTTGAGAATCGATAAGAAGCGGTCAAGTATTTTAACAAACTCATCGTAGAATAAGTTTAAGGGATGGTGAAATCTGTGAATTTCAGACCTTTTGTAAGTGAGAATTTAATCTTTATATTGCAATACTAACACTACTCATTGCAATAGCTTCAACATCGGTTAAGCCGTAACAAATGGCAATAAAAATGTTTTATGAAGTAGTTAATAACTCCAACGATATAATTATGTCTGAGAATTAAATAACACCCACTATAGAAATTGCAAAACAAACTCAAAGCTTGTTATCGTGCAATCTGCTGCAGGGTAAGTCAGCATCGGCATAACTATATGAATTTTCTCAACTGTCTAGGCAATCCTTTATGACAATTGTACACTGTACTAAATACCCTCAGTTTCTGAAGCATGTTTAGAAGTGCAGAGTCACCGCAGTTGGAAGTCGTCCAAGGAACATTGGGGAAAAACAAATAGAACGAGTTTAACAGGATTGTTACCACACACGCGGAGAATGGATGAACTGTATTTTTCAGAAGAAAGGAGTAGATGTGGTAAACTTCAGCCATATTTATGTAGAAAATACAGAGAAGTGGACAGAGCAAGTTTTTCAATTTGCTGAAATTTAAGAAGTATCGAAGAACAAGTCGTAAAATAAATAAATGAACAGAAAGCTGATGCAAAAGTTGGTTCGTGAACAGCGCCAGAGTGATTTACTTTTTAATATTAATATTTAAGTGAACAGTGATATTCTATGCAAAGAAATTTGTGACATTCATGGCATTTAATAATTCAAGATGGATATTTATAGCTGCCACTCTTTTTGATGGTCTCGTAGAGTGAAATCACAGGTTCCACATTCGTTTTTATCTGAGCTTGTCATTAAGTTAAGCGGCACTGCTCTTTACACCACTTTCGCTATTAAATATGTTAATTTTTATGCTGAGAAAATTGTGTCTCCTAGCCTTTATACAGCACATATCAACAAAAATAATTCTCGAATATGATTACGCATTATTTAGTACGGCTGAAAGGGTTTGGAATAATCGATATTTATTGATGCACACAGAAAAAGACCATATCCGTGACCCTTGACGTGACGTGACGTGACGCTCTCAGGGTAGAGGTAGTAAATGAATGGCGCCAAAAATTGTTCCAATAACAATCTGGGGATTTGAATGGCCTAGTTGATCCTCCGTTATTTTAGTGTACGGAGAGTTCAGTAATAGTTCTTAATCGTAATAGTTTTAGATCAGTGGCTTGTTAAGGAGAGTACAGAGTTTTGCTAAGATAACTTATGCTGATGACCTTGTGATTGGAGTTTCTGGGCGCTCCAGACTTATATTGGAAAGAAAAATACAGTCAGTTTTAGATGATTTAATGGAGTGGGCCAATTTGAACAAATTGAAGATCTCTGCAAGTAAGACCTGTTTTATGGTTTTTAAGAAACAATTTGATTACGGCAGGCCTCCAAGAGTTCTTTTAGGTGGTGTTCAAATTCCTTATGTTGCTAAAACTAAGTATTTGGGATTAATCATAGATGACAAACTTTCCTTTTTCCCACATGTTTCACACCTAAATGTAAAAGTAAGACACTTTACAGGCTCCATTGCTAGGATTTCTCGTAAGGAGTGGGGATTGAATAAGAGAGTGTTGTCATTGTATTATAAGACTATTTTTCTCCAGATAGTGGCATATGCGGCTGTTGTTTGGTTTTCTGTGGTAACTAAAACTAGGATTCGATCGAAACTTTTATCGCTTCAGCGCTCTATGTTATTAACTTTATTGAAAGTACCTAGAACAGCGTCTACAAACGCCCTACAGGTAATTGCTGGTACCATGCCATTGGATTTACTTATTGTCTACAGAGGGTTTTTGTACAAATTGAAAAAGGGTACATCAGTAACGTTTTTGGATATTACAATTGATTTGGAGAATAATATTAAAGAAGAAAAACAACGAATATGGAACAAATTAATGGATTTATGGCAGACCAGATGGGAAAGTGGTGATGTTGGAGCTGTGACGAGGAAATATATTCCCCAGGTGAACTATGCATTGGCAAAAACCGTGGCATCTTGGTTTACGCCTTCTATGTACACTTCTTATTTGTTAACAGGACACGGCTCACTTAGGGCCAAATTATATGAGAGAGGGTTGGAGACAGATCCTTTCTGTACATGTGGCGAGCAGGAGACTTGGATGCATGTAATTTTTTTATGTCGGGAGTATAAAGACCAAAGGCGGATTTTGATGGCGCATATTCCTGACTTATCATTTGATACAGTGCATTTGCTTATTGCAAATCGTGACTGTTTTAATTTATTTCAGGAGTTTTCAGCTGCTGTTTTTGCAAGAAGAACTGTTCTCAGAGCCTTTCTTCAGAGGCAAACCTAGTGTCTTAATTGTCTTCATGGAGTTTCACTATTGGTTTCTGCATCTGGCTGGCGGCTGGGGTGCTGGACCTGATTCATGGTGTTGGGTCTGGTGCTCTGGTTGGTTGTCTTTTGTGCTGCAATCATGAATACTCCATTCTGGATTCTGCCGTGCTGGATCAGATTCATTGCGTCGGGTCTGGTGGTCTAAAGCGTCTATTATCCATGGCGTACAGTTGGAGATTGCTGGATAGTACCGTTATTGGTTTTGGAGGTTCCAGTGCATGTGAAACAGCAGCTGAGGAAATATTCAATTGAACTGTGATTTTTGAAGTTTATAGTTGTGCCATCCAGACTATTGAATATTATTGTTGTTTTATTATATATATATATATATTTTTTTTTTTTTCCCTGCTGGCTCCCTAGTATGGCCAACCCGGGGCGCGGGATTGCTGGCACTCACTGGTATTGCACTACCTCCAGTGGGTGCGGGATTTCAAGTGCGAATAGCGCTACAGTAAAATCAGACTCAAGTAATTTAACATACTTTTTGAGGACTGCTTTGTAAAGACTATATATTCCCAAGTTTGGATTGGGTTGATGTAAGAAGTGGGGTTCCCCAAGGATCAGTATTAGGACCACTGTTGTTTTTAATTTTCATAAACGACATTGATGAAGGGATAGAGGGCGTGATGTCTAAATTTGCAGATGATGTTAAAATTGGTAGAGTAGTTAATGATCACTGTCAAGCTGAATTTCTTCAGCGAGACCTAGATAGACTTCAAGAATGGTCAGAAAAATGGCAGCTGTGCTTTAATCCAACAAAGTGTAAGGTATTACACCTGGGAAACAGTAATCCCAAAATAACTTATTCACTTGGTGGAGTTCAACTAAACCCAGTACTGGAGGAAAGGGACTTGGGTGTTACGATACGGTCAGACATGAAATTCTCTGAGCATTGTAAACAGGTTGCAAGGAAGGCCCATGGTGTCCTATCGATGATCTATCGAACTTTTGCAAGTAGAGATAGGGACGTGATAATCCCATTATATAAGGCCTATGTTAGACCACACTTGGAATACTGTGTTCAAGTATGGAGACCGCACCGAAAGAAAGACATCGAGCTTCTTGAAAGGGTGCAAAGAAGGGTAACTCGCCTGGTGAGATCGGCAAAAGGGCGTCCTTATGAAGAAAGACTTCGAATATGTGGGTTGCAGAGTTTGGAAACTAGACACCTTAGAGGAGATTTGATTGAGGTGTTTAAGGCTCTGAGAGGCATCAGTAAAATGAATGAGGACAAAATTTTCAAGATTATAAATGATGCTAGAACTAGGGGACATAAATTCAAGTTACGCGGGGAAATGTTTAGATTGGACTGCAGGAAGTTTTATTTTAGCCAGCGAGTTATAAATTACTGGAATAAGTTGCCTTCATGGGTGGTAGAGGCCGACAGTTTGGGGAAATTCAAAGGTCATCTGGATAGTACTTTCGGGTAAGGGAAGCGCATAGGATGATAGGATTAATTTCCTTTTTATTTAATTTTTAATTTCATTTTATTATTTTTATTTATTTATTAATTATTATTATTTATTTAATTTTTGTTTTTATCATTGTTTTGTTCGGATTTTTTTTTTTTTTTTTTTTTTTTGGCTGGTGCAGCATAAGCCATAGGCTTTCTTGCACCATACGGCCGTTACTAATACTAATACTAAAGTTCTCAAGGTAGATTTGGGCTTATGCCTGGGAGCTACCCTGAATAAGAACACACTTGCACACACACACATGAGAGTTTAATGTTTGTCAGAGCATATAATTATATGTAAATATATCTTGTATATAAATCATGTATATACTTTTATGTACATAATGTTGAGACTATATTGTGTGTAGTTAATAAATGAATGAATGAAAAAATGAAAGTTCTTAATCTAATTAGATTCATATCATCTTTCGAGATTTTCCTTTACGAAGAGTCTGCTATTTAGTTTGTCACGTTTAGTTCTTGAATGCGTGCCTAGTCAGGAGGGATTAAAGGACTCCTCTCTTTAAATATTAAAATGCATATATATATTCATAAAGTTGCTGGAATGATCAACTAATGACTTTGAATTTTCAATGAAGTCAAACTTCTTAAGCACGGGAAAAAACACACCAGAAGGTAAATACTCTTGAAAACCTGGGTACCACTTTTCTAAATCTTGAATCCAAATAGGAGTGCCTACAATTTTCATTAAAGTCGTCGCTGTCTATTACCCTGGCGAGTAGAATAGTGTTTATAATCACATTCCTCCTATACAATGGAAAAGGCCTGTGTTCAAAGCCCGTCAATGACGCGAACGATTTTTATGGGCATTTTTTCACAATGTAGCTGAATTGGTTAGTCTCTGTAGAGGTTTGCATGGTTTTTTCTTCCAGAAACACAAGGTTTTCTATCCAGCAAACCGCCGAAGATTATGTGCAATTAGAGACACCATATATTGACGCCTCACAGCTTTGCGTGCTTTGGGGATTGCCTTCTTCTTCTAACGCATATCCTTTAAGTCTTTCTCCTCCCAAATCTCTCACTTTCTTCCCTCTCTCTCCCTCCATTCTTGTGCATTTATAAGGGTCCCCACCCCCATATTTCCTTCTGTCAGAAGGGAGGCTGCACCGTAAGAGTAGTACACACTGGCCCATTTCCTCGCGGCAATGATGGGTACCCGAAAGCAGCCTTCAAAGTGATCGCTGCTTTCTGGTAGGGAAGTGATCAGGCCCCAACATAAAACTGCTCAAGAACATGGGGTAATTGTCGATGTAAAAGCTATCGAAAACCAGGACCCAGGTACCTACTTACTTTTCTTTATTATTTCCTGCTCAGCGAATGTGAGGTCTTGGACAGAAAGTGGATATCCTCCTGAAGCCATTTCAGGAGACGAGTAGAACCACTACGTCCAGAGAACCAGCCAGAAAATAAAAGCATAGCAACCAAAGGACCACACACATCCAGGACCCTATGAAGGTAAGCTTATTTGAGGCAGAATGACTGTAGCGTAAAAATAAATCTTCCGCTCTTCAGATCCTCCTAATTCTAGCAGAGTTTGATATGATCTGTTTCACAGAATCATGGCTGTCAACGGATATCCTATTCCTAAAAGACCTCTGAATTGCGCTGGGAATTTCGGTGACAGGGAGAGATAGAGCACTTCAAATCTTTTTTTAGTGATCGCCTGCACCAGCCCAGAATATAAGCTAGTCAATTAAGCAACTTTGAAGCAATTAAGAATGAAGCACTAAGAATTTGGTTAAGCGTGTATTAAGCACCAAATGCTATGAGGCGTCAATATATTGTGCGTATAATTGCGTATACTGTATTTTATTTTTGTTAATCATCATACAAAACAAGGATTGAATCCCATATAGAATCTATTAAAACAGAAAACCACAATATAAGAAAATTGTAAATACAAAATTCTTCTCGAAATGTGTTTAAAAAAACTACTTTTTATGTGTAAAACTAAAACAGCATAAAAAATATAACAATGAAAATATACACAACAACAGGACTTCCATATAAAATGTATAAACAGGAATAAAATAAAGTTCAAACAGAACATGCTAATTCCTCTCTATATAAAACGTTGATAACATTTGAAGATTAAATAACAACGTTCAAAAGAACAGATAAAATTTGAATTATAAACCATACTATACAGCGAAATTAAAAGCAGGAAAGAAAATATACCGAACCCTGAACAAAGTAGTAGTTGCTTAATAAACGTTTCGATTTACAAAGAAAAAAACAAAATAGACTTGAACTACAACGTGCAGAACGGATAACAACAAAATTAACTTGATTATATCACTGGCTTATCTCATTTTTAAAGCTGTTACATTTCTAAGAGGATCCAAATGACTCATTAATGAGTTTAAGCATTCGTATATCTAATATATCTAAGCTGTAATACATGGCAATGATAAAAATTAAATGCCAAAAAAGCCCAGCTATCCGTACATCCAGAAAGAAATAACGGACACATTTGAAAAAAATAGCATATTAAAAAAATTGACATCTCATTTATTTATTAAACTTGGCGCATTCTGAGATTGAGAGAGAAGTAACCACTTAACAAAGCCCGCCTCATATTCTGAGGCGGGCTTTGCTACGTCAAAGTACGTCAGCGTTTCCCAGATAATAAAATATATCATTAATATACCAGCTGAAGAGCATGGAATCAAGGCTACTCCTGGGACAGCGGAGTTGAACTAACATTCGGGAGTCGCTATGCATAAGCTACAATACAAGCTCCTGGGACACAACTACCCTTAGCACGAGGGAGTCGAACATACTCCATTTATGAGTACGAAATACCACCTATTTAAGGGGTAACTTTGTACCCATTTAAACAGAAGGTCGCGAAAACGGAGGAGCCCAAGCTCCTTATTTATTCTGATGACCTCAATTAAGTCCCCACGAAAACTAGACAGACTACTCAATCATTAGTTGACATACATCTACTTAAACTCAATTTTCTTCCGCATTAACCACAGTAAATCAGCTCAACAGGCCTCCCCCCTTTCTTATTTGACTACAATCGGGGCACCTATTAGGAAATCCCCTGCCTTGCTGATGTCATGCTCCCTGATCTGAGGCATGGCGTGGGATAGGCTGACACTGGCTTCAACTGACCTGGCCAGCGTGGGATTACTTACAGAAAAACACTGCATGCCCGTATTCGACCTTATAGAGTGCTCTGGCCCTATGACTTTACTCCCCTACAATCCCTGTTTCTCTTCCCTTACTCCCAAACCAACCTTTTGGCCTGGTAGACTCTTCCAAAACAAATATTTCTCTATTCTTAACAGTCGTCCTCCTCCCCGTGAGGATGAGCTCCTCTCACTGGCCCCTCTATCCCTTTAATTTCCTGTTTCCAGATGAAAAGTCTTCCTATCCACCTTCTCTATCTTCACCTGTTCCTCCCCCGTCTCCTATCTCCCCACTCCCTGTTTCACTCTTAGAGGCTCCCCTCTAGAAAGTAAAAAATGTTTTTAATCTCCTGGTGCCTTCCCTGGCAAGCTTAGGAGTCACCCAGGGTTTGTCCTTCCAGAGACTTTTCTATTCCCTGCTACACAGGGCCTGCCTTTTCAGGTAAGGACAGGCAATATGAAGTCCCACCAGGGGGCCCTCGCGACTAAATGGCAGGAGAAATAACATGCCAACTCAACTCAACCCAACCCTGCACTACACAAACCAACACTAAAACTCATATTATCTCTGGTCTTTACAGAGTTTGTACTGCGACACAGAGTATACAAACGTGGAGTTAATGGGGACCTCGGTGCCAATTGATAATCAACAGTGTACACTATACCCCGACATTTTCAAAGTTCTGACCGACCCTCAAGCAGAAGGAAGGGAACACTGCACCTGTGACACCCAATGGCGCTCTAAGCTCAATAACTTCAACTGCTTCGACCACTTCTTCCCAACTAATACAGTTCCTCTGTACGACATATTCTGCCTGGATGTCGAAAAGATGGGCAACTCCAAGAAATACAGAGCCCAAGCCCTGTCAAAGATATCCAACTCATTCTTTTCTAATGGTTAACTGTATGTTAAATGTGTGTGATCTAATTGATATATTACGTATGCATGTGTTTAATTTATTATTTCATATGCTGTTAGTCAAAAAATAGCTATGAAACCTATAAATCTACTAGCACAAACTGTCCAGAGGTTAAAACTAAATAAATAATAATAAAGGTGCGTAATTAGCCAAGTGGTTTCGACGCCAGACCGCCAATATCAAGGGGTTCGAATCCCTCACGAAGGAATAAAAATGGAAAAAAAAAATTCGGGTAAAAAGAAAATCGAGGGTAAAAATATAAAAAAATAGAGGTAAAAAATCGCGAAATCGGACATAAATTCCAAAGTCGAAATGACGGCTGAGGCAGACAGGGGCCCCATTTGGTATCGCTCCCATAACAACCACCCACCACTGAATGTCAAAGCTAAACAGGTCCACCTCCATAGCTGGATAACGATGGCTTATAAAAATATTGAACATACTGCATCGACTGTGGTGCAGGATAAAGTCACTCACATTCACGCGTTAGGTAGAGGGGTCAGTTCGAAAAGACGGAGACAGTCACCCGCGGACGATAGTGGAGCCACTGCAGCTTATCTCTACCATAACTGAAGGGCTAGACCACCCATCCAAACCACTGGGAAGTGCTTCCTGCGTAACTGCCCTAGTGATCACCCAGGTTTGTTTGTTTGTCATTTGGTTTTTAGGAGCATTAGCAACTAAGGCCATATTGCTCCGGGAATATGCGGTGGTCATTCCCTGACCTTTCCGCATCCTCCGTATTTGGTGGTGACGGGCTCGAACCCCGGTCTAATCAAGAAGCGTGTGCTACGCACTGCTGCTCCTTCCCACCTGGCTACGGAGGCGCAACTCATGAAGTAAAGCATCGAAATGATACGTTCATCATGGGCGCATACTACTGTACGAAGTAACGAAGTTAAAGACAGATATGACAATGTACAGAAAGAAATTATACACCAGGAGGGCGGAACAGTTGCCAACTATTAATGTCGCCAAACAGCGAAAAGCGGTCAAGACACGGACCATCGTCAAGAAGAACTTGATAGCTCCTACAATCTTTGAAAAAAATTAAGCAGGATGAGAGCGACCAACTACAAACAATAACAAATATGGACACAACGGAACCACAACTGGAGTAACAGCAAGTACAATAACTACAATCCGCAGCAGCTGAAGTGAACGAAAAAAAAAAAAATACACATATATATCACATCACAATGACTCACATATATAATACTTCACAATGACTCACACACCATACCGAAACAGAGACCAAAAGAATCCTTTTGTCAAGACAATTTGAAAAGTCTCATAAAAAAAAATCCATTTTTTGATGAGAACCAAAGAATAGATAACATCCACAACAACTGGTACAACAAGTTCAACTGTACACACGTTAGCATAAGAATTAGTAGACGCACATGATGCAAGAACAGCATCAGCAAAAAAAAAAAAAAACATTCCTATTTCACTGATCCATTCATTCCAAATGCTTGTCTAGTTCTGCCTTGAATTTATTTGAGCTATCAACTTCCACAACAACAGATGGAAGTTTGTTCAAGCAATCAACTACCTGCTGGATAAAGGCAAACTTTGGCACATCTATTCTACAATTGTCTTTCCTCAGTGTGAATCTATGCCCCCTCAGGTTTGTAATCTGAGGAAGAATCCCATTAGCATTGAGCCTGCTCAATCCATTCAAAGCCTTATACACCTCAATCAGATCGCTTCGCAGGTGCCTAGTCTTCAGAAGCTTCAATTTGCAGAACGTAAGCCTTTCTTCATAAGAGCACCCCTTTGTTTCCTTCACCAGTCTTGTTGCCCTTCTCTGTACCCGTTCTAGCAACTCTAAATCCTTCCTAAAATGAGGCTTCCAGACCTGTACGCAGTGCTCAAAATGTGGCCTGACCATTTCCTTATACAAAGGAATAATCACCTCATTATCCCTGCTCGCAAAATTCCTGTATAGTACTGACAAGATCCCATGATCTACTCTGGAAGCCCGTCTGCACTGCTCAGAAAACTTCATATCTGACTGCACAATTACCCCCAGGTCTCTTTCATTCTCCACTACCCTGAGTGTAATACCACCCAGTTGGTACATTTCTCTGGGGTTACTGCTACCAATATGCAGTACTTTGCATTTGTCAATGTTAAACTTCAGTTGCCACTTCTCAGCCCATCCACCCAACTTTTTCATATCCTGTTGCAGCAGCATACTGTCATTACTGTTATTAACAACCTTGCCAACCTTTGTATCATCTGCAAACATAGCTGAGCAATTCACCCAGATAATAAGGAAACTGGACACAATCCCAAAGTCTCTGACTCAAGGAATCACCTACCTGAAGGCTAAAGACAAAGACATCAAAAACCCCAAAAATACAGACCAAGCGCCTGTCTCCCAACGATGTACATGATCCTGACCAGCTGCATAACTAAGAAGATATCAGACTACTTGCATAGCCAGAACATCATGGCCGAGTAGCAAAAGGAATATCAACAATTGAGCAAAGAATGCAAAAAGAGCAGTTGCCATTGACGCTGCAGTTTATGGAGCAAGCCTACAAGAAGCACTGCAACCTGTACACGGCCTACATCAACTACCGCAAGGCCTTCCACTCCCGTGTCCCATGGCTGGCTGATAGAGACACTAAAGATCTACAAAGTCAACTCGACACTGATGCACACCGTACATGGATAAGCAGAAGAAAGAAGATGCTCGTTAACATTAGACTTGAACTTCTGTAGATTGCAATTTTCAGGAAATACGTATGAAGGAAGGTTGTTCCAGAAAACGAAATTGAATGAATAACTGAGGAAGAAGAAAAGTTGGCTCTGTGAGTTTCAAGTTGGACAGTAAAAGGATGTTTACTGGTTGCGGAACGTGTTCGGGCAGCTTAGTTCGAAAGAGACAACGGAAATTGTAGTAACCAATTCAGAAGAACAGCGCCCATGGAAGTATCTGTAGAAAAGGCATGCAGCAGAAACAGAACGTCTAAGAGACAGGAAGTGGAGAGACTGTTAGAGATGAGTCATTAATTAACTCAACTGCTCTCTTTTGAATGGAATTTAGAAAGGTTTTGGGGGCACCACCTCATATGTAGGAATAATATTTCGTGGTAGAGCAGATTTGTTTTTTGTACAGACTGAATAGCTGTTTGGAAGAAAAGTAACGCTGAGAGCGAAAGAGAAAACCAAGTTTTTCAGATGCAGAGGAAGAAATATTTGTAATATGCTTGTGCCAAGAGCGATTAGAAGTAACGGTAATCCCAATAGAGATATATTTTTTTTTATTAAGAACAAGATACACAACACATAAGCATTAACAGTGTATCTGAGAGCAGAACAACGAACAGAGTTGATAATAATAAGATAAACACTGATAAAGATTGAAACATTAAAATCATATGTACAAAAGAGGTATGCATTAAGTTAAGTTACTGGTATATATAATAAATTAATTGGAGAATATAAAATAGTAAAACAAATAATAATTATAAACTACAATAATTAGATGAGAGTTAGTAACTTTGCAGTTCAAGCGAAAAGAAAAACTTGTGGGTGGAGTTCATCAGTGATTGGGAGTTGTCAAAAAAGTCAGTGAGAGTCATTAGCCGATTTGCTGATTCTTTTCAGTGGACTGAACTTCATAAAATCAGTGGTCGCAGAGTCAAGGCGAAAGAGTGTAAGGTTCTTGACTTGTCTACAAGGAGCATTAAAGTTGATTTTGCTAAGGATATCAGATGCTTCTTAAGTTCCAGTGATTATTGTGACTCGAAGGTTGATGTCAGCAATAACTCTTCTAGCGCAAAGAGACCTACAGCGATTCATAGTACACTGTGTGATAAAACAGAGGATTGCGGAACATAAGGCAATGGACAAAATTTTTTTGGACTGTTTCAGTTTTATTTAATTAAAGTCTTTGTGTGAGGATTCCAGATGGGTGAGCTGAATTCAAGGATTGGGAGAAGAACAGTTTTATAAAGGATAACAGCATATCTATAGTTTTTGAACTTTTAGGCGTTCGGTTTGATAAACATCAGTGTTTTGAATGCTTTGCTGGTGATTTTAAGGACATGAGCATCGAATTTAGAACTTCTAGAGAACAGAATCCCCAAGTCGTTAACTTGGCACACTTTTCGATGATCACAGAGTTAGTGTACTCCGTATTTATTAGTTGTGGAGATCTACAGGATGAGAAAGAGATTACTTTGCACTTCGAGGAGTTAGCAGACAAGCCATTCAGAGATAGCCACAAAGAGAATTTATTGAGGGCGCAATGAAGCTTTGAGAATCGGTAGTTTCATTTACTGCTGAGTATATATTAAGATCATCTGCATAGAGAGCAACTTGAACATTGGAGGTGCAGATGAAAGAAGGAAGATCATTTGTGAAAACAATGAAAAGTAAGGATCTATGGGGAGCCTTGGTTCCCCATTTTATACCACTCCACTTAGTGGTATAAAATGGTCCGAGTTCACTTGATTGATGATAACGCTCAAGGAACGATGCGTAATACAGCTCCGTAGCCATGAGAGCAAAGGGTCACGGACACCATATAGTTTGTTTTTCAAAAGTTGTTCGTGCGGCACTTTATCAAATGCCTTACATATATCTGTGTAGACTGCATCGACTTGAAGGTGGTTATCAAGAACTTCAGAAGTGCATTGCCAGAAAGGAAGCAAATTTGTGACTACTGACTTGCCACTGCAGAAACCATGTTGATTGTGATCAATGAAAGGCCTGAAGAATTCGAAGAGATGTTTGTGAACGACTGTGTCGAAGAGTTTAGCCAGGTTGTTTTGCAAGGATATGTAAGTTCTGTAATCAGTTACATCATTTTTATCACCTTTTTTTTGAAAATTGAAACTATATTAACTTGCTTAAAATGCTTAGGATATTTCCCCAGCCTGAGAGACAAGTTGAAAATCCGAAGTATGAAGGGAGTTTTAAGGTAGTGGTAGTAATTTTCCAAAATAAGCCAGGAATGTCATCTGGATCTGTAGTATAGTCATTTTTCATGCTTTTTAATGCTGACTTTAAATCTTCATCTGTGATAAAGTGGTTGATGACGATATTATCTTTAGCAGTTGTGAAGTCAGGAAATGAGGCAGGTCTCAATGTGTCACTTGTTTGAATTCTGTAAAAATGTTTGGCAAACTCGTGAGCCATACTGAATTCGTCCGATAAGAGAATTCCATCTGCGTTATGGAGTTGTAACTTTCTTCTTGTGCTTCATGAAATTCCAGAATGGTTTAATATCTGTAAGTAGACTATCCTGAATTGACTCTGTGTACATATTGTAAGGTTTTAATATGAGCGTTTTCATTTCTTTGCGGAGTTGGCTGAATATTTCATAGTATCGACTGTAACCTGATTGCTTATACTTGTTGCTATATAATTCTTTGGATTTAATTTTATGTATTAGTTCGATTTAGCACCAGTGCGGGTAGGTAGAGCGTGCCGTCAGATCGGATTGAGGGACAATGTTGGATAAAACTGAGTGAGCAAAGTTGATCAGGTTATTGGGTGAGCACATCGATGTTATCAACAGCATCAAAGAGCTGCTTGTCCATATTGCTGAGAGCTAGGTTGAGCAGAGGCCAGTCAGCCATTCTGAAATTGAATCGTGGAGAACGGGAGCTGTGGAAGTTATGAGAAGTCACAGTGATGTCAAAAGTGATTGGCGAATGATCCGAGTTGAATATAGGATTGTCTTTGCGAACCTTTACATGAGTAGAGGAGAATATTAGGTCAAGGTAGGCATTTTCTCTGGTTGGAAAATTGCAAACTTGTTCAAAACCATAACTGTGAAGTATATTAAAGAGAGATCTAGTCTGCAGTGATGGAGAAGAAGATCCTAAATTGGTCAGTTGGCAGTTAAAAAATCACCCAAAACCATTGCTATGTCAGCAAATTGAATTAGCGGGAAGATAGATTACAGCGAGCTTAATAAGTACATAAGGTTACTATTAGTTAATGGTAGTAGAAAATGAATTGATATTAATAAAACTTTTAACTTCTCAAGATGGAGCAGGCAGTATAGTGATTCAGTATTTGAGAAATTTTATGCAATTTCACAGAGTATATGGTTAGAATGTATAATAGCTACTCTACCTCCACAGAATGCTCTGTCTTTTCTATGCCCATCTATAATCTCCTGGCCATCAAAAGAGCCAGGTTTCAGCGAGCATGTAAAGGTCATAAACATGTGAGCCTTGGATTTCTCTAAAGTGGTTTAGTTTACTAACCAGATAGGACGGAGTTTAAAAGGACTGAAATCAAATATGTTATCTTTGCCCCACTGAACAATTACCAGGAGATGAGAATTTGAAGCTGTCTTTAAACGGGGCAAGGTTTTTCGAACTGGAAGGTAGAACGTAATGTGCTATCATCAGAATAGCTATAGATAGCATATCTGATCAATGGAATAAGGTCATTAATATACAGGAGGAAAAGAGTAGGGGAAAGAATTGAACCTTGGGGAACACCAAATTTAGTGGAGAAGTTAGAAGACAGAGAGCCATCTACCATCACCAGCGGTGAGCGGTCAGAGAGAAAACTGAATAACGAATTACAAAAACAGTTCAAAACCATAAGATGGAAGCTTATTTAAAAGATCTTCATGTCAAAGACGATCAAAAGCATTTGAAATGTCAGGAGCAAGCAACTGCCTGAGTTTCGCCAAACTTTTCCATTGAATTTTAGTTTAACAATTGGCGATTAATTGATTTCTCCCTTACTTCAGAAGAGCAGAAGTGCAATGGGACGATAATTTGATGGGAGGGATTTGTCACCCCTTTTTAAGGAACTTGATAGATATGAGAAAATTTCCAAGCAGAACAGAAAATACCTTTGAAATAAGAAAATTAAAAAAGGCGACGCAAATCCGGAGTACGTTCAGGAGCACAGATTTGAGAACAAGTGGAGAAATACCATCTGTACCTGGAGTTTTCTTAGCATCAAGATTGATCAAAATCCTTTTGACGGAACACCACAGAAGACATTGAATGGAGTGTACTGGTAATTGTAGGAGGTGGTTTACCAAGATAGCCAATACACGAGTTAAAAGAAAAGTAGGATGCTAGCAAGTCAGCTTTATCTTTGACTTAAATGGCAATAGAACTATCGGATTTTGACAGAGGTGGGAACAGGGATGGGCAAAATTTGCCGCCAATAGCTTTGGCAAGAGACCTGAATGCTCAACTACCATTTGAACAAGAAGAAAGTTTTCTGCTCTTAGCCTTTTAGAAATTTAGTTTGGACTGATTAATAACTGCTTTACAATTGCTGCGAGTTTCGGTGTAGGCAGAAAATAAACCTGGATTTTTGGATACAACCCAATTGCGATAGGCAACATTCTTATCTTGAATTGCCTTCGTACATTTATTGGAAAACCAAGATTTAGATAAAGGGGGAGATTTTAACGTGGAGTGTGGAATAAAGGACTTCACCCCAAAAAGAATACTTTCACTAACACGATCCGAGCATATGTTGACATCAGAAGATTTGAAACAGTAATTCAACCAAGGAAAAGAAGAAAAGAAATCTCACAGATCATCCCATTTTGCATTATTGTAATGCCGAACACCACGAGTTTGAGAATGGCCAAGAGACCATCACCATGTTGCCATCTGAGGTGCCTAGAGGATTACCCAACTTGATCGTGTACTTAGAAGGGTTGTTCGTGAGAAAAAAGATCAAGTGGGTTGGCTATGTGGTTTAGATTATCTGTTGTTCTGGTAGGTAAATGAGGAACGTGTGCGAGATCCTTAGTAATTGCAAAAGCCTCAGCATCTTAATCAGCTGGGTCCGTGTGACTAGAAAACGGAAGCCAGCTCGAGTTATGAACATTAAAATCACCAAGGAAAATTCACCTCACTATTAGGAAAGCTGGACTGAAGAAAGTCAACTTTCAAAGTGAGGAAGTCAAAGATTTCCAAGTGATGAGTGTTGTTGGGAGAACGATAGAGGCAACTGATAAGTTAAGAATGTGGTAGAGAGATTTTAAGCACAAAAGTTTGAAAAGAGGAGATAAAATTACTAAATCTCTGACAGGGAACATCAGAGCGGACATACGCAGAAGTACCACATTTGAAGAGAAAGGAATCATACAGCGAATAATTCGGACAGCTGAGATGAGCAGTGGTTGAATTAACAGATACCTTGGATTCTCTCAGAAAAAGTACATGGGGTTTGGCAGACTGTAAGTGGTAATGGTTATCATTGATATTGGAATTGACACCACGCATATTTGTGAAATGAACGAGGAAGTGTTTGGGAGGTTTACCTCTTTTCGCAGATAAGTTTATTCTATTTACTTTTACAATTCATGATGTATTCAATAGCAAGAAAAGGTGAGGAGGACATGCCGTACAAAGTAATGAAATTTTTGAATATGGCGCACACATGGCAAGAATATATTCAGCTCCTTGACATAACGTGGCTTCAACATTGCCTGCCCCCCCCCCCCCCCCCCGCATATACACTACTCGGACTCATTCCATTCTGTATAGCTAGCTGACACTAGCTATACAGGAAGCCTTTTAGAGCGTTACTAACAGGTTCGGTTCAGGTTCGTTGTTCACCTGCGAACACCATTTTAGAGCTGTACCCTCAAAAGACGTAAATCGGACTGCATGATGGAAGATTTGATTTGATTTGGATTTTATTGGCGCATTAGCAACTAAGGCTATAATGCGCCGCATGATGGAAGAGATGAGGGTTGCCAGAGCTTGGTTTGCTCTGGAGACTAAACATGGGTTTCAACCACTTCGTCTCCAATATGCAAAGTGGTGGTATTGCACCAGTATATGAGAGTCATCTACCACCCAGTATTGCCTGGTAACACAGAGGAGCGGAATTCCTCCGTGTGGTGTAGACGCCACACCACGAAACCTGCTTACGTTGGCTCGTACCTGGGTGGTCCCTTCCAGTATACCAAGAGCCATATTTCATGACTTGCACATGGGAGTTATACCGGTCTGCGCGGGTAGCACAGTGGTACTGTCATCGTCCTCCCCAAACCAGAGAACACAGGAAATTTACAGACATAAAATGGATATATATATAAGAAATTACCGGTGGCCCTAATATAATAGTTTGAGTTTTTTTGGGGGGAGTTATACCGAAGGTTACTAACAATCCCACCAACGTGAAGGTGCAAGCAGAGGATTTGTCTGTCACAGACCGATCGGACTTCGGTCCATTTGGCTTGGTGTCACCCGAATATCAGTTCTATTTGCGTTTTAGACTCCCTGGTGGCAATCTCGGCCTGGCCCATCTGAGAGAATGTCTGCCACTGCCTCAAGGACTAACGGAGGAGAAGATGTCATTCTCTGATATGAGATTAGTCCAAAGATCAAGGTGATGGAGGAGATTATGTCATATTCCCTGATATGCTATCAGTCCAAATTTATTGGTGCGAAGGTAGGACTAAAGATTTAAAATACCTTGCAAATTTATTCGCTATATCCTTCCTAGTTTTTTTATGATACTGTTATTTATGTTAAGGGAGTGTACCTACATTGAACAGCAATGACGCTGATCGTTAATAAAACTTCAAAATGGCTTCAAATCATTTTTTGCTTAACTCTATTCCGATTAAAGTTAACATGACTTAAATCGTTCTTTCATCTTCGGTTCCAATTTCTTGCTTATAATGCTTTGAATTTTCCATAGACGTTCACTGAATGAGTACTTAAATAATAATTATATAACCTATTATTGTCGTTTAACTTATCTATTAGTGATTTATTTAAACCATCGTGGGTGTTTTTTTTATTATTGAAAGAAACTTTAAGCGAAGCTGATTTCGCTACTTATTTCAATACTAAAGGGAAAAAAATTCCTCAAATAAAATGCTTACTTTTTTATTTCTTGCTTCTAAATTCTTCACATTGCCAATAAACAATCAATATTGGATTGGAATGCCAACTTATTTTTTTTTAAGTTACAAGTTGATAAAGTTGAAACGAATACTTCTGGCGGATTTCAGACTAAAGATGGTTGGCTTATGATCCAATGGAAAAACACTGACCACTGTTTCCGACTCTGCTAGCTTACTGGGAAAGGATTAAATTTAAGTAATGAAAAGCACCAGTATGCCCAATTTTTAAATAATACTTAGCCATGGCATATTGTTTGCTGTTTACTGGACAAAACCCCAAGTTTCATACGGGGGGGGAAAGAAAATAATGCAACCCTCGCCTGTGGCCGACTTAACTTGGCCACATTGCAAAAAATAAGTCATAAAAATTCTTAACCTCACTAAAGGGATTCGGATCCAGACCTTTTCCGCCTTGTGTTGTTAGACGATGATTATATCCACTGAGGGCCGACGACAAGGAGCACTCAACATAGAGTAAATTGCTGCCTAGTGTACATAAATTTAATTTTGAATTTTTATGTTAACTCTCAAGAAACTGACAAGTGTTATTTATATCAATTTAAGTGTATCATGTCTGTAGAAGTGTGCGTTCACGAATCAATTTACAAGTTGTGCAGTCTGAAAAATCCGGAATAACTCACCGGGAAAGCTCTTCATCCTTCACCTCAGTTCGGTTAACTACAGCATTGAATGAAGAGAACTTTAGAATTTCCTACAGTCGTCGATAAGAATCGATCTCAATCCTATCCTAAACGAGTGGCAAGTGGAGAAACCACTATGCTGTGAAGGAGGGAGACCCAGTGAACATATTCACAACGAGGACTGCAGATCTGAGCTACTCACCTGGTTATCAGCAAATTCAGCATCGAACATTTCGACCATGCTTCGCGGGTGACTTTAATTTGTTCCTGTCAAAGCAGGAAGATGGCCTTCTAGACCTTGTCTACACTCTTGGGAGTTTTTCCCTCCTTCTTAAATAAAATTCAGTATTAAACCTGCTCCCATGATTGTTCTCACCGGTTCCACATAAAGGGCTTCATGTAAGGGTTTCTTGTCTACTCCACTAATTTTCTTTTAGAGTACATATTCCATAAGTTAACTGTTATGTGATATCGTCAGAAACTCTGCAGACAATGCAATTACCATGAACAAAATTATTCCTTCTTCTTGAGTATCGATTAATAATTAATGTCAACCTGATTGTCACTTCAGAAACTTTAATTTGGACAGTGCTGAGTGGTAATGGCTTTTTTTTATGATAACAGTGGCATCTGGTATTTAACGTCCAAAACACTTCAGCTGGGAAAAAAATAGGAATAAAAAATGACGATTTAGAAGAAAATCATCTCGCACCTGAAGGGAACCTTCAGAAATAAGAGAAAATTAGTGAAAAATTCGATTAATTATTTCTACTGAAGCGAAAATGTTAATAAACGAGGAATCGCAATTTAAGCTTTCCGACAAAAGGTCTCGAGTGAAATTATCATCATTTTAACTCTTGATTTCACTCTTGACACCTCTTTCTTTAAGAGAGAACCTCTGCGAATTGTTTTACTTTTATTATTATTCATTATCCTATGACTAATCTTACTTTCATCTCAGTATTAGAGTTGGAGCACCTGTGCGAGTAAAATTTGTGTGTAAATAAATAAATGTGTAATGGTAGAGCAAGAGGAAAGAATATTAAATAATATATCAATTTGTTCCATGACTCAAATGTATTTGTGAGGTGATGGGGAAAAGCACTTCTTTAACTGCAGCAAAAAATAAATTATACTCAGGATTATCTTTTAAAAAATGCTTGATTGGTAGACGAGGCACTGCATCCATCTACTTATTTCATTCTCCTTCTGAGGACGTCATTTCATCTTCAAACTATTTTAAATGCACATCAAGCAGCATTCAATTAAATACACGCATTCTAGCAAGCACGCGTCAATATAGTAGCTCAGCAATTATTTAATATCGCTGTTTGAATTTTAAAATTACTCTGTGGAACTGTAGAGAGTACATGTTCAATACATGGTTAATTAAAAATGTTAGTGACAACTTTTTGAAAATTTTATGTAGCGAAAACGTATCAACATCCAAAACAGAGTTTTAAGTCCTCCAAAAATTTATCGGTGTTCATTTTGGGGTCCGTAACCTACGGCACAGACACTCGAATTCTTGCGTTGATCAAGAGATGCAATGCTGTGATGTACCTTGTTGAGATCATTCACAACTCTTAGTAAAATCACAATATCTTTTGATGACACCTCACATAAAACGTCCAATGTCGAACAACCTTGGAAACCCATGCGCTGCACTAGAGTTGTTGTTGTTGTTTGGTTTTTAGGAGCATTAGCAACTAAGGCTATATTGCTCCAGGATATGCGGTGGTCATTCCTTAACCTTTCCGCATCCTCCGTATTTGGTGGTGACGGGCTCGAACCCCGGTTTAATCAAGAAGCGTGTGCTACGCACTGCTGCTCCTTCCCACCTGGCTACGGAGGCGCCTGCACTAGAGTAGGGGTTCTTAATGTGTTTTTGCCACGGACCCCTTTGGTAGTGTGATGAAGCCTACGGACCCCTCCTCAGTTTTTAAATGCAGAAAATAAAATACAAAAGAGTGCAAAGGAAACCAATTATATTCAAATACATTTATCAAAATATTAAAAAAATCAAATTTGTGATATAGTAATAATATGTGCCGCTTTATTAACGTATTAAATAACAAGTAAAGAATACATTTAAAATATTTGTATGCAAGCTAAATTTTATTTTAAAGATATCAGCACGGAGTTGTTGATATCTTGAATAACAACAATAGCAACAAGTTGCTATTTGTTGTTTAGCTTGAATAAGAACATTGAACTATGGGGTGATCTTTGACAAGGCAACGTGCATGTCATGTTGGACATCCAATTGATTTCGATTTTTGTTTTGATGGTTACAAGTGTTGAAAATCCCGATTCGCAAAGATATATTGTTGCAAATTGAATTAAAGCTTCCATAGCTCGCTTTACAAAGCGAGAATATGCTTCTCTCAAGGAACACCAGAATTCTCCAAGGCTTTTTGAGTTAAAATCCAAGTACAGCAAGTTTTTTGTCCTAAGATCAATGAATTCATCTTTGGCTAGTTCAACGTCGCCGATACAGTTTATACCAGAAAGTAAAATATTGCCGATCCATAGTTCAACTTTAATGCCACCAAGACAGAAACAACTTTTGAAAGAGTTCTGAAGTTCGTGTGTTCGCAGATTTCTCTTTTCAAAGGCAGAGGAAATAGTAAAATATACAACTTCATCTTGGTAAAGCACTTCCTCCAGCAGTTGAAAGTTTGCAAGGATGTCGGCCTCTACTCTGTTCTTCCATATCGGCGGCCTAGCCAAGAAAACATGTAACTTTTTAGTAGCATCCATAATGGTGACTTCAGGACCTTAAATTGAAAGATTTATCTCATTCACGTGTTTAAAAATATCTGTCAGGTAAGCCAACCCATGGATAAAATCCTTTCTTTCAAAGTGTTCCAAGAGTGGGTTTTCTTTTTCTTTCAGAAAAAGTAAAACTTCTGCCCTTAGTTCAAACAAGCGCTTCAAGACTCATCCTCTTGAAAGCCAGCTAATTTCTGTGCAGTAGAGAAGTACTTCATATTCTGCTCCCATTTCTTGACAAAATCTTTTTAAAATACGATGATTCAGAGACTTGCTTCTGATAAAGTTGATGACCTTTAAAGCTGTTGACAAAACGTCTTTTACGGTTGTTGAAAGAGTCATTGTTGCCAGTGCATGTCTGCATATTTCAAGCTATCTGCAACAACTGTAAGGTGATATGAAAATATCTGTGACAAAGTCACAGGTACAACTAATACATGTACTACTGTGGTTTGTTGCCTGCCTTCATAATTGAAGGACTTGCTAAATTTCAGTTAGATGCGCAGTGAAAATAAAATGAATTTTTTTCCCATCCAAGTTCACTGACCTCCTGAAATCTATCCACGGACAACTTATGAATCCGTGGACCCTAGGTTCAGAATCCCTCTGCTCAATAATTGACCTGCAGCCACTGATTCAGGAAACACCGTATATCTTGATGATACACCATCTAAAAAAAGATGTCACGGAATTCCTCTTCAGTCTGTGGTATGCGCTATTGCTCTAAATAAATGAGACGTTTTCTAACCGTATGCAATAAGGTAACAAAACAGAGACAAATGGGGACCCTGGAGTCGAAGCTAACAGGGCGCCAAATCTATTTGGAAACATTTTGTCTCCTAACATGACAAACTGGTATCGTAAAGGGTGGTCCGGTCCGTGTATCTAAACAGTGATTGCCATCAACTCAATCGAATTTTTCCTAATATTGCAGCACACTTGAAAAGTATTGCGATTACCAATGTGCTGGGGGAGGGAGGAAGGTACACCGGTTGGGATGCTGGGGGGAAGGTACACCGGTTGGGAACCATTGATGTAATAAACATGAAAATAACGTACATGTGTTCGTGTTTAGGGTTGAATTCTGGGCCACATTACAGTTTAAGGACCGTATTTATCGGCTTTTACCAAGATGCCAAGATTGTTCCCTGAGACCGATCCAGAAAACGTGGCCAACATTCGGGTGAGTTACTCTGCAAAACTAGTAGGAATGAGAGTCTCATCATTGAATACTAGATTTGTGGGAAGATTTATCTTTTTTTTTTAAGTCGCTACTGAAAATTACAACAAAGTGTAGCACACGTGAGGCATTCCTTCTTGTGTGAAGGAAGGGCAACGCCACGAACTATAATAGCGCCGAACAGCCTTTCTCCAGTTTAAGGAAAGTGCTCTCGAGAACTTGTCAAAATCATGGTCTGTAGCTCTTCACGGAATGACGCGTTAGAAGGACCTTCCCTATTGACTAGCACATTTAACTCTGCCCTGGCTCTCAATGTCAACTTACATGGACTTCACATGAAAGGTGCACGAACACGCACGCTCGACAGGAAAGTAAATTACTTTCTTGTTTGGAAGTTATTCTTAAACTTTGTCAAACAATGAAATATCTAATTTTGTTTCATTAAATGAGAATGAAACCCAAAATCTTTTCCATTAACTCAGCCATATTTGACGAGTGCTGCCAACTACACAACACAAAGACAAACTACCGAATAAAATAAATAAATTTTCTGTTTATACTATAGAACAATTCATTTAAAGAAGTCAAGTTCCGATTCTCGTCGACGACTGGAGGGATTTGTAAAGTCCTCTTCTGTCGAGGCCTCGTTAACCGATCGCAGGCAGAGGACGTAGTAGCATTTCTCTCCCCTTTACTTATTCTGGGTTTTTCAGCCCACACAACATGAAAGCATTTTATATTACAAGTTTTTGATGCGTGCTTATTTACTACAATTAATTTTCATAGCTGTTATTATTTATAATTTTAAATTCTGCAGTCACTGATTGTGTACACAAAGGACAATTGTATTCTGGCGAATAAGGGGTCACAAGAGAGAAGCCGTGAGTTCTCTCTTGTCTCTTTCGTCGAAGAGACCGTAAAGGAAGTGTGGAGGGAGTTGAGAAGCGAGTGTTCTATCAGTTTTTATAACTATTCTGAGTAACTGCTTTCGTGGGCTGTGACTTGTCAATGCCTGGAGTGTCAATCTGTGGTTAGAAAGGCTAAGACGTTCTCCGACTCCAAGTTTATTGATTACTTTATCCTTGGGCGTGAAATACTTCACCAGATGACAGTTTGACCGAGAAGCTTCGAGCCACACTACCGAAAGGTGTGTAACGATAATGACTTCCTTGAAACATTCCTTCTTGTGTGAAGGAAGGGCAACGCCACGAACTATAATAGCGCCGAACAGTCTTTCCCCAGTTTAAGGAAAGTGCTGTCGCTCGCAGCACAGCGAGTCGCTGCTGATAATTCATGTCCTATCAATAACGCTTTTTATTTGGGATGAATTCACCAAGTTCATCTTCTCCGAAGGGTTTATCGATAGCCTCAATAACCTAATAGCTTCTGTGGTCGTCAGCAAGGAGCACAGCTGTCAAGAGGAACTCCTGGATGACACATCGCCATTCAGATAACGTTTGGCTCGGCCACAAATTAGCGAACTGAAAAAACGGTGGGTGGTGAAAAGTACAGCGTCAGCATGCTGTCTACAAACGGTCATTACTATTTAAAAAAAGAAAGAAAAAAAAAGAGACCCTCCTTCTCTCGAGGAAAGTTATACCAGCTATTACCCACTTACTGAATAAGCCTTACATAAGTCTGTCGAAGTTCAGATTGTTATTAAAGTACAGAAACCATCATGGGGAAAGAATAGATGGCAAACAGCCTACTCTTAGAAGATGGAAAGATTGGAAAGATAGAACATACAGATCTTTCTTTCTCTCCTCGTTTTTATCATTAATTTGACACTTCCAGATTTCCCTTTTCGTTTTCTCTCTTTCCTTTACAATTTTCGAAGGTAACATAGGGTTTAAAACCGTTTTTCTTGTAAAAGGCAAGGGTCGAAGTTCATTCTAGACAAGGAACTGTTATGGGCCTTTATTTCACTTGAAGGGTTGCACGATTTCTCCACCAGGAAGTTTGGGTTTTTCATCCAGCAAGCAGGCAAACCGAACAAAATGATACTAGCAAATTACTGATATAATATATTGATTCCTCGCCGCATAACATAAAACAAACCCAAAGCTTTCCCTCCCTGTTTCGTTTTTATTCTCCACCCCAGCCCTCTTCCGAGCAGTTCAGTTCGTTTGAATTACGCTAAGGTAATATGTAATGTTCATCTCCATGGAGACACTGAGTTTCTATATTTAGAAGCAACGATCATCTTACCCTAAACAAGCCGCTCTGGAGCCAATCACTCTGCAAGAGAAGGCTACGTAGGTAACTCGAGCAAACTGAAAGCTCTTTTTAAGTACAAAGCAAATGTCACAAAGGGATAGTCCTCTACAAAGGCCTTAACATTAGACACTGCGCGGATGCATTATGTTCTACTATCATAACTGTTCTCAAATTGCTGCTTCCTTGCACGGCTGACCTTTGACTCGAAAGTATTCGTGATTGCCGTATGCCAGGTAAATCGCTTGAGAGATTATAAACAGTTCAACTACTGATTTGTTAAGGCCTTAATAAATGGCAATAATACGGTATATGAACTCTTCGACCATTTTTTAGTAACTAATACTTAAACAAAAGATAGCCACTATTATTATATACAATGTACACGAACGTGTGAATGGCGCGCGAGATTTCTACAAAAAACTATCGAAAGTTCTTCAAATGGACTAACTGCTTTTTCAAATGTTTATTTCCCGATATATCTGGCCAACTGATGATTGTTTGGGCCATTTAGGATTATTCAAATTGATTATTAAGCTGCAATTGAAGTCAAGGATTGCCTTTAAAAATTAAGACCTATCCAGGGAATTCTGGAGGAATTATTCGCTTAGGAAAACTGAAATTATCCACCCGCGTGTTGTTTTACGAAGGTAATGGCAAGTGAACAGTAAGGTGGATAATGGGAATGGTCCTTACAGAACGAACCGTTTCGTTCATTAATGCAAATAGTCCACTGAGGGAAACAATTTACTGTAACTGAAACTGCACTGGAGGGAATTATTATCAGTGAATAATAATTCTTAATAGCCATAGTGGGAAAATATCGAACTATTTGTTTGTTAAAGAATAACTTTTAGATTTACTCAATGTTTTGATATTATCGTAGCATAAACATTACTCGCAAATGGCTACAAAAATTAATTTAAAATTTGTAATAATTCTGACAAATTCTATTAATTTAAAACACTTTAAAATAAACTAAACTGATTACTCCATGAAATGAAATTAATTCTGTTTGTAACATGAACAGATTTCAAAACAATCCTTTCTTTATAGAGAATAAACAATTGCCCGTGGTACGTTTAAAATTAAGAATTTATATTAATTTTAAGCATGATAGCTGAGCTACAGAGTAGGCAGATGTGAGGCTTTCTGCTTATTTCTTCAGTTAGACAAACTGAAAAAGAGAGGTTCAGGAAACTGTTTGAAAGAAGTGCAGATGGCCGTGAGTGATTTACACACAGAAGTGCAGAGACTGTGTATCAAGAAGAGCACTCAGCGAAAAATACCAACGAATAGGACGCGATAGAGCAAAAGCCACTGTGAAAAAGAAAGAAAAACAAACACAGTGATGAGTGGGATCTCAAGAAGATAGTGACACCTATTTTGAGACAGTACAACGATGCTTACATGGGAAAAGTAGTCAACATAACGAGTGGTTTTTATTATTATTAATAATATCATTTTATTTCCACAGCCGTGCACCCCTGGAACAGCCTGGTTTGGCTAGAAGGGTGTACATTATGCAAATTCCAGTTGAGTACATTCATCGGAATTGCAAGAGATCAAAACAGATTGAAAATACACAACCAAGTATAAATCAATACATAAAATAATAAACAATAAAATAAATAACAAACAATAAAGTAAATAGATAATAACCAATGAAAACACCGTGGTGAATCCAGGAAAGCCTTTGCAGGGAATTATTTTCACATAGCGCTTATTATTCGTGTTTACAGAGTTCTTTCAGCATGTCCTGTCTACAGCGCTTCGAGCTGCAGAAAGATAAGGCATCAATTCCCAGGGAGTTATACATTCCGAACGTATTTGACGGGAACACTGACCTAAGGTACTGCACATTTTGCAGAGAAGATTGTAGACAAGGTGTTGAACTGCACCGGGTTCGTTGTGAGGTCCGAGGGTTCGCAGAAACATCCCAGATGCCAGGTGAATCCATTTGGTAGCATAGAAGTTGCGTCAAGGTGTGTAGATTCCTCTCCTTGACTATATTTTCCCAGGGTTTCATGCCCAGGTTTGTTTAGAGCACACTCCTAGAGATGATGAAGGGGTAGCCCATCTCACTGTTTAGCCATCTCAGGAGCCAATATTCAACCCCCAGAAATCTCTTTAGTTGAGTATAGAAAGCCCCTGACCAGAGTACCGAAGCGTAGAGCGTACGGGTATTAAATTTCTTCGGAAGTATTCCAAAACGACCTCTCGAGGCCTAAGACCGACCAATTCCTGCCGGATTGCCCAATACGTCGCTAGCGCTTTTAGCCTGGCCATCTTGAGGTGTTCTTTGAAAGTAAGCCGATCATTCCATTTCAACCACAAATCCGTGTGGGAGTGAACCTTTTTAATGGCGGTCCCATTTATTGAGTATAATTTCATTAATAGTCCTTTTTGTGAAAGTCATCTGGGCTGCTTTCTGAGGATTCAGTTTATGTTCCAGACGTCCTAGATCAATGATGGGCAAACTTTTTAGGAGTGGGCCAAAAAAAAAAAAAAAAAGAAAATTTTGGCGGGCCGATATAATTTATTATAAAACGCAATAAAGACTAAAAAAAAATAGTATATTTAAAAAATTCTTTAATACTAATGCGATGAATGAAGTTGTGACTGCATTTCTCAAAGTTCCTCATAATCTGGTTCGAACTGGGATGTAATGATTCTGAGAAGTGAAGTTAAATGCTTATCTGTCAGTCTGTTTCTTATACAACTCTTTCAATGTTTCATTGTAGAAAACACCTGTTCACATAAATAGGATGAAGCAAACATAGCACTAACTTTCTGGGGGCGTGAGATATCAGATTTGGAAAACTTGATTTCGACAAAGACTTGTAGAACTCTAATTTTGGGACATTGAGAAACAACTGTTTGAGGTGATTGTTAGATTGCGATTCAATTAATTCAAGCTGCAAATCCAGTCTCACTACTTCACAGTCCACATTAAAAGGCATGCTGAAAATATGCAAGTCTTTTTCAATGGCACTGAAGTCTTGAAATCTTCGTTCAAATTCAAGATGAAGTTTTTTCAGGCCATCGTCATAGCTCTTAAGCTTGTCTTTATTTACTGGGGCTATTGAATTTAATCTCCATCGGTCGTAATATCACATATGTTTGTTATGGGTACTTTCAATGTTGAAAGCCCTTCCTGAAATTCATGAAAAATATCAGACCCTGTTGTTGTTCCTTTTAACGACCGCATGCATGCAAATTCCTCAGTAATAGAAAAGTTTTCATCAACACCTCTTATAAATAATACTAGTTGAGCAATATCATTTATATCAGTGCTTTCATCCATAGTAATGGAGCAGAATTTAAATTGACCAATCTTTAACTCGAACTGTGATGTCAGATTTTTATTTATGGCTTCGACTTTAGAAGTCACAGTTTTTTGGGATAAGCTTACAGTTTCAAAATCTTTTTTCTTGTAAGGACATAAAACATCACAAACTTGGAGCATACAGTGTTTAACAAACTCGCCATCAGAGAGAGCTTTATTACTTTTAGCAATATTGTATGCTACAATATAACATGTGTGTGTAGCTGCTTTCTGAGAACTATTTTTTTTTCTTAAAAAAAATTTTGGTAACTTGATAATTTTTTGCAAAGATCTACTACTACGACCCGCGGGCATCTGGCCCGCGGGTCGTAGTTTGCCCATCACTGTCCTAGATAATCCTGGAGTTCGAACAGTACTATCTGATTTTCATAGGTGACTGCCTCAGCTTTTGCTGGATCATCGGATGCGACCAGCATCTTAAGATCATCAGCGTATGAAATGAAGTTTGGGTGCTTCGCAAGGAAGGGTTCTAGTGCTGCGGCAAAAAACCATGATGAAAGAACTCCCCTTATGGGATCCCGAGAGAGGTCGTGGAGGTCCTCTTCAATCTATAATCATATTTAATAAAGATTTGCCTGTTGATGAGAAGTTTATGGAGCATAGCAAGAAGATTGCCTTCGATTCTGAAATAATGCTTCAAAATTTTAACTAGCTCTGTTGTGCTGAGTGTGTCAAAAACTGATTGTATGTCTAGAATAAGATTTTAAGTTGTTGCATAGAGTTAAGGGCTTTTTGGATAGCCCAGCTGGTCATTAATATCGTAGACCTCCTAGGAATAACAGAATGAAGATGCTATGGACGCCCATTGAAGCAGTGATCGACTAAGGTGGACTGTATCGTTTTTTCAAACACTTTTAGTAGTCCACAGGAAATAGAGATTACTCTGTAGTCTCTGGGATTTTTTGGTTTATTAGTTTTTGGGACTGGTAAAGCATGGTAGACATTCCATATTGTCGGTGTGATACCTGTCTGGAGGATACGGTTGAAAAGGTGATGTAACAGGTCACTCACATAGAAACTGCATATTTTGAGAATAAAGAGGTGGAATCCATCGGGACCAACTGTACATTTACTGGAATGGCTGTTTATTGCTTTTATAATCATTTCCCTTGAGATCTTGACATGCGCAAGATCGGTCCTGGCCTTATCTGTGATGGCCGCTGCAGAGAGGGGCGGATGTTTTCCCTTGTCAGGATGGAAGGTTGACTGTGTCTACCGTTTTATCCTTTCTTCATTCATCCATTTCCACCTGACGACCACGTGTGGAAACGATACGCTTGGAATGCCTAAGTCTTCTCTGAATATGCTTATGATGTGCCATCTTCCGAACACGCAGGAAATTCGCTCTTTGTTCCTTGTAAGCAATGCGATCTAGCATGGAGCCAGACGTTTTCCAGGTTCTGTAGACTTTCTGCTTTAGATTAAAAGCCTGTTTCGGAGTTGAACCACCACTTTGTGTTTGAGGAGATTTTAATTGTCTTCGACGCACCAATGAGAGCAATGTGTCTCAATTCATTCAAAATGGCATTAATTGCCTCTTCCACTGGTTTGAAACAGAGATTATTCCAATTAAATGCTTTAATTTTAGTGAGGATAACATTAGGCCTGACCAGGTTGGTTGAAAACGTGGTTACTGTATGCACCGGGTCCGCGGATTTGGTCCCAGCTACTGAGGTTGCAGGTACCTGTGCAATTTTAAACACTATTGGTAGGAGGCTCCTCCGTAGCCAGGTGGGAAGAAGCAGCAGTGCATAGCACACGCTTCTTGATTAGACCGAGGTTCGAACCCGTCACCATCAAATACGGAGGATGCGGAAAGGTCAGGAAATGACCACCGCATATCCCGGAGCAATATGGCCTTAGTTGCTAATGCTCCTAAAAACCAAATAACAACAACAACAACAACAACTATTGGTATGTGGTCCGACACGAACTTGGAGTTATAGGGAATGATTTTTATTTGTTTCAAATTGTGGTAGACGCTGTCCAGGACTTGATTTCCTCTGGTCGGTGGTGTATTCAGTGGGATGAGCCCCCAGGTCCGCATAATATCTTCCATGCCTTGCCTCCTTGTACCTTAGCAGCAGCAGGTTTAAATCTCCTAAAATTGTTGTTTGGATATTGGTGCATAGATGAGCAGACATCCATGAGATGAGATCCTCTCTGATTGATGGGGTGGGTCCTGGTGGGAGATTGCAGTTATTGCTTCATAGTTTGATGTTTTACTGCTGTAGACATATATCTGTCTGAAAGAGATCTTGTAGAAGATGGCAACACCACCACCTCCTCTCTTATGCTTCCTAGAGTTTGCAATATATTGATAATGAGTGGAAGAGAGGAGCAATCCAAGTTGTTTTCCCTCATCAATCCACGTTTCCAAGATGCAAATGAAATCAATATCTTCCTGGAGGAGCAGGGCGTGCAAAGTATGTAGCTTGTTATCAAGCATTTTGTAGAAAAAAAATGTTACAGTAGTTTGGGTTACATCCATTTGCCTCTTGTCAATTGATTGCAATGCACTAGGGGCCTTGTGGTTGGTATCTTTTTTGTTTCGATGAATGGCTTAATTAGCGTACCTGTCGGCCATACTGCTGGGTTGAGCACCCTTGTAGATGTGCCCGAGGGCAAGACAGAACAAACGAGAAATATGATGGGTATTTTGTTTTGATGACTCTAACGTCTACCTTTACGGCCAAGCTCTATGTCCAGGAAGCTTTTGATAGCAGTGGCCTGGCTAGTAGGCGCCAGCCTAGTGACGAACATAAAAGATATGCTACATGTTATAATCCGTAGGAGATCCTAACCCTTATCAAAATTCGATCGTAAAGCACTGTTTGCACTGAGTTGTACGTATCGGCAGTTTCGATATATAGCATCCTCTGTTCGGCTAGAAAAGTGTCCAATACAGTTTTCAATCTTTATTAAATCTGTATTCTATCTTTATATTTTCGTTCTATTTTGATTAAATTAAATAAATCTCGTATTTAATTCGGTTGCAATAAATCGAGCTAGTCAGCTGAGCTTATTGCATCTTCAGCCACCTCAAATAATATTACTTTTATAGACAGTAGACGTAGAATTTTTTTTTTTACGCTGCATCAAAAGTTAAGAAAAAAAAATTAAGCTATATATTCTTTTACATCGCTTAAAAATATTATATTTCTTTCACTGAAAATGCATTTTATGAAGTGTCCTAAAAGTAATTCATGAAACCTCTTTCATAACTATTTTTTGCGCCAAATACTAAATCATATATGTAAACGAAGGCATCTTTCAAAGAATATTGACGTTTCAATTTGTATCCATTATGATTTCCATCTGAGTTTTTACAGTCTACCGTGGCTTTCGCCTTTGCGCGCAGATCATCGAGTTCTACCCATAGATCCGCAGATGTGTCTTTGTGATGGTACAAAATTACTTATCGATATGGAATGGGCCCTTTAAGTACGTCAAGGACAGTGTTCAATATCATTATCTAGTTCTCTGCGGCCTGTCTAAAGAATACATCAGCATCTTTCAAAAGTGCGTGGAAAGTCCTTTGAGAGGCGTGAGTGTGAAGACGTGGATTAAGAAGGAAAGCGAATATAAAATAGCTGTCAGTGTAGAAAGTACGACTATGCCCAAAATATAGCTGAATATCATAGAGAAGAAATTTATTTCTTACACATCTTAGGCCACCTCTAGATCATCGAATGTGAAAACAAACTACAGGACCGTTCGCTGTAACACGACAAACTCCCTTTGCAGCAAGATGAAACATCACTGAACTCAAAAACCATTTACGTAAGGATCACCTGTTCTATTACAGATGACGTCATATATCGATCTAATATGGCAAGTTGCCCATTACTCTAACTAATTTTAGCATAACAAACAACGACTCACCAAACCGCAGAGCAATTTACGGTCGAGCAAAACAAACACGGAGGTCCCATCAGATGTCGAATTCGAAAGAATGTCGCAGCTGCACGTGCTCGCGCATGGAGAGCATTTTTAACGGTTCCGCGTTACGTTGAGAACGATTTAGGAACTCTAATCATTATTCCATCAGTTTACGGGAAGCACTTATTTAGTTTTGCGAGAGACCACCCTAATTGTCCATCGTTGTTGACTGGCAAAAGACATCTTTGCAACACAAACCATCGAGGGCCTGTTTCCTGCTGTACCATTACCTACTGCGTTCTGAGAGTTTCTCTAATTATTCGGGAGTCCATAGGAAGAATTACAAAGAGAAACAGCTCGTTATTTCTCCAGGCATCGCGTGCTCTCATAAGGTAGGCACGCAAAGCTAAAAAGTTGAGGACAATTACTCGTATTTTGGGTGTGCCGCCTGGAACAAAGGAGACCTCTAAATACGTTGGCACCTTGTTTCTCAAGCTTAGGAACTCAAATGCTTAAAAACACGCAACAGTTTATCACTGTTTGTATACATGATTGTGTTTTTTTGTTTTTTTTTACGGATTTCGACATAATCGTTTGCGTATTCTTCAACTATGTAGTTTGCTATCTACAGGATATTCCAGTTTCACTAAGGATTTTGGTCAAAAACCGTGGTTCATTTTTTTTTAAATTCTTCTGAGGATCGGTTGTTTGAGATCAGTTTCTGAATATCTAAGCTCCAACTCATTTTATGGGGTAAATTTTAAAGTGCGAATTATGACGCTGCTATTGGATAATAGCAATTGGATTTTGCAATAATCATATTCAAAGTATTTTAAGAAGCATTCGCAAATGCATCAAGCGCCTGTTCTCTTCAGCATATGCCTCAGTCCGCATATAACAACTTTACTCCTAACAGACGGTTTTTTTTTTTTGTAATTTTATATTTGGGCCTTTTGTGGAATCTTTATTGTAGTAGTAAAAGTAGTAATAATAGAGGGTTGTGGTGCAAAAAAGCAAGCGATTGAGCTTATGTAGCATCATCCAAAAAAAAATAAAAAATTTCGCACAACCATTCCCTCTAAAAGTTTGTCCAGTTCCTCCTTGAATTTATTTAAGCTATCAAGGGGCTCACATCTGGTAAGCATGGGTTTGGCACACCCAGAGTCCTGAGCTGGATATCATCATTCTTCCCTTTCTACTTCCCTTCTACTTTTGACCGACTCCCCTCTCTCTCTCTCTCTCTCTCTCTCTCTCTCTCTCTCTCTCTCTCTCTCTCTCTCTCTCTCTCTCTCTCTCTCTCTCTCCAGGTGTTGCTTAAGCATGGGGTCATAGTGAAGAGATGGTGTCCATCATGCATTATACCTTAAGATAACTCTTCTTGAGACATTCTATCTCGTGAACAAGTCAATAGACAAATCAGCAGGACAAGTTCTTGTATTAGCATTAGCAGTGACAAACGATGGAAGAAATCGAGCTTATACAGCATCAACCAACAACAAAAAAAAAAAAAAAAAAAAAAAAAAACGACACCTCTCATTTCACCTAATCATTCCTTCCAATAATTTGTCTACTTCTTATTCAAGCTGTCAACTTCCACAACAATAGATGGAGTTTGTTCCAGCAATCGACCACCCTCTGGCTAAAGGCAAACTTCTGCACATCTATTCTGCAACCAATTTCAACTTGTGTCCCCTCATGTGTGTTGTTAAAAAATCCCATGGAATTTCACAAAGTTTTAGGAAGTATTTATAAATTTATTTATATTAAACTAAATTTAGAAATATTTATAAATTCATTCTGAAGTATTGAATAGCTGGGAATTTTTCAATAAAAAAGGGATCGACACCAAATTTTCAGTATTTTCTGGAATGTTTCAAATATATTCCTATTCCACCCACTAATCCTTTTTAAAACTTAGGGAATTACTTAGAATATTCATAGAGATCTTTTGCATCCAATTTTGTCGATAAGTTAACCCAATTTCCCCAGTATGCCTTTTTTTTCCCTTAAAATAACTACCACATAGATCATCTTGCACCTTCCCGGAGAAAATTTCCCTAAGGAAATTTCTCCGTCTTATCTTCTCGCCATGCGAACATCAGAAGGTGAAATTTTCTTAAATACTTCTAGAATAATTGTACATGACAGGCATGGCCTCTTTCTGTATACAACTATGAGAAAACTGAGTTTGCTACTTAGTTTATAGATCTCATATTGTATAGGCACTTCGCAACAAATTCCTTTGGTATTGAATCACTCTAAATGAAAGGTACTACTTCAAATGTAGAAGTATATTGCTTTTTATTCAAAGTTTATACCACTACCCAGCCCCAGATTTCGATCCTTTTTGTGATCTGATCGGTAGGCATTCTGAAGACCTGAAAAAACCAGTGGCGAGATGTATCCACAATGTGATTTGCGAGATGGCGCAATAAGTGACGTAGACGCTTTAGACAACTTATTGCCATCTTGCATCTCACATATTGTGGATGTATTGCATTCGTTACTGAATTGTTTGGGTCTTCATATTGCCTACATAAAAATGGAGGAGATCCCAAAAAAGGATTGAATTCGGATAGTGGCATATACTTTCAATAAAAAGTTACATACTTCTCCATTGGAGCTGTTCCTTTTATTTTAAGTAGTGAAATACCAAGGCAACTAACTCGTAGCGCTGTTACCACGCATTATTATTATTAACTTAATTCAAAACTTCTGAAGAAAACGGTTGCTCTAACAATAAGTTAGAAAGATTTAGAAGCTTATTATATACCAAAATTGATTTACAATCAAACAGGTTGAACCGTGCTAGCCAAATCCACCAGTTTCTCTGAACTCATTTCTAAGGGTCATCTGATTGGTTCCCGCCAATACCACGCATATACATAAAAGTCGAACAAGAAATGAACTGAGCTGTAATCTTGCACTTGGCACATTTAAATTCGGGTTGTCCTTATAGTTACCTTTACTGGGCTTTATTGTCTTTACTGCCGACGATGGGAAGAAAGGAGGATAGAATCTCTCTATGCCGCAACCATTTGGCCCTCTGCTCCCACAACACACTTCAAAAAGTTCCTCAGCCTGGAATACTGGCTCCTGAAATGGTTCAACTGGCGGACTGGCAACCAATACACCATTTCCAAGACTCAGTTCTACATAAACCTGGAAGTCACCCCATGGAAACAACAGATTGTGGCAGCAAACCTTCTCACACTTGCCAGACTAATCACAAGATGACTCGACGCCCCTGACATTACTGATCTAATAAAAACTTCCCGCATTGCCGGAAGCAATCAAATGGATCCACGGCTCCCACTCATAATCAGTTTGAACAACCTGAAAGGATTGAGACGCATGTTCCCAGGAAACACGGTAGATTTGATGAACAATCTAGCCATCGACCTGGATAGATTCTGCGAGCAGCATACATACAGACACTTATGAGACCCCACGAAGGAAACTGCCACCACAATGCATCCCGTTAAAGATAGGTGAAAAGTAAAATAAAGTGAAGCCATCACTGGTCCTCTCTCTTAGAATATACTACTCCAAAGACGCCTGGCTGTGAGCACTATTACCATCAAGATTGAAGAGATACCACGTGCAACAACCGGTGAAGGACTGCTTCATTTCTCTATAAGTATTTTGTACATTTCTCTCATGGTTTTGTAATTTATAGCACTTTTGAGAAAATAATATCCTATAATTCTCTCAATTATGTAAAATAATAAACACTGTAAGTTCTGTACCTTTCGGGTTAAACATACATGTGCCCCATGTAACCGACGGACACATGTTCCTGTCTTAACCTTTGTATGTAAATATCACCCCCCTAGCTTCGTGCTGTCCAGGGGGTGGCTCTACGGCAGAGCAATAAACAGATTTAATAATAATAATAATCTGCCAACTGATCCAAGCAGTATCCAATGGCCCACGGGAAACCCGTCGACACTGCTTCAAGAACTAATTGATGATGTGTTCGCTTAGCTCAAGCAGAATAATGCACGAGAAATGGTGAATTTGCACTTTATGCGAGAACCAAGAGCACTCACATAAAATGAAATACTAAAATATTCTCGTTTTTCCCTGCTTCAATGCACCTCGACCTTTCGCTGTTATACAACAACAGTTGAGATTTCTTTTCCTACATATTGGACCGCTTTAGCACTAAAATGGCATGCGCAACGTAATTGTGCCGCAACACTTCCCTCTCTTAATGACCTCTCACTAATCAGTTGCAATGCCTACAGAGGATCCGTGCCCAATTGTTCCATTACCAGGAAGCCATTTGGATCCTTTTCTTGCTGCCCACGAAGCATGTGTACAAGGCGCCTTTGAACACTTTGCACGTATACGTTATGCGCTTGCCAGAGTTCCGAAACATTGATTGGTGTCTATTCATTCCGAGCAGATAAATATCGTTTCCTTTTTTTAAAGCGCGATCTCACAAGGTCGTAAACGTTGACATATTACCCATTGAAAGTGACGCCTAAGGCTGTAGCCTCAATGAGCCACCTCTCTGTGTTCCTGAGTGCAAAATAGAATCCTGAGTTGGGCTATATGATAGTCCTACTAATTCAGTGCAGGGCAATTCACATCTTAATCTGTTATATGCTCGGCAAATCTTTCTAAAAGCGTGTTAATCAACCTTTATTTTATTATTTTTTTTTGTTGACATTTCACTTTCATGTACCCTAAATACATTTTACAGCTAATACATATTCAAAATATCCATGAGAACTGATGAATTAACTGAAACCACAATTAACGCACAAATTCGTCACCCAGATATTAAAAGTTTACAGGTAATTTTTGGTGGTTTATCAGTAACTAATGAAAAGGATGCCGCGTATCTCCAGAAGCCCCACTGGTTGAATACCACGGCTTTAAAAGATTCAAATATGAAATTTCATAGAAATCCCTCGAGCTGTTAAGCGTAGACTGACGGATGAACATAAAGACAACAGGTATATTATGCAAGCATTTGTCATCTTCGCTTTTCCTGAAGATGAGGACTATTTATTTCCGCCGAAATTCCTCCTTGGAAAAACAACAGATGGTTCATCAATTTCTAGAGCATAGCAAAGCATTTATTGGCCGGGAAGGGACCCCAAGCTCTCAGCCAGGAGAAGGTCCTCTTCTTCGTTTATCGCATTTTTGTTTATTATTCACCTACAGGGATATCTGTGGAAATGTTCTGAGAACCAATCGTAATCATACCCCCCCCCCGGGATATTGATGCTGATTAACTCTTCCAATAACTTAAATGGGCTAAAATGAACGTTATATAATCAGCAGTTTCTATTCGTAAATGTCGAATTAACACAGGTATAGTTTCATTCTGCGTCTTATAGCAGAAAGCCAGTTAATAGGATCCCTAATGAACTAGACACATTTGAATTAGATACTTTTACTCGAACATATTCACTAATGAATGAATTAACTCGAACATATTCGCTCCGAATGTATTCCTCTAACATTAATATGTTTTTACTCCAAGGAACTCTTAAAATTTGGATGAACGCAAAAGACGTCCATGATATTAATGACAAACAACCCTTCAACAAGTAGCCGAGCACGTTCAAAATTTGAAGACGTTTATCGCTGACTAAGCGCACGTGCCGTTGTACAGTGTCAGGACCTATTTTCTACTTAAGAGAGGTCTTCCCGTCTCCTAGAGTGATCATTCACCGTCCTGTTAATGACCTGTCTCAAAGTGCTGATTTATTAACTAGTCCGATAATCAGTTAAACAAAGCTCTTTCTACTTATAGTGATCTGCACCGTAAATTTAGCGAAGACTTGGTGGGGAGGGGGGAGGCGGAAAACTACACCGAAACTTCGACTATGGGTCGCTCAGAGCAATGGCACACAATATTTTATTATTAATATATTTTGTCTGAATTAAATAACTTAGACAAAATATATTAGTAAATTACTTATTTAATTTAAAAACCACTTTTGATATTCAACAGAATTAATTCAAAGCCAATTCACTTTTATTTATGGGTTTTATCTATAATGGACTTATGCGAAGTTTATCCTATACAATTTTATCAACAGTGAAATAGTCCCATCGACATTGGAAGTCTCCTTAAACATGATAATCGCGTAGCTGCAAAATTTTAAGTCCCATAAGCGGTCATTTTACAAATATTTTCCATTCAAAGTCCAACAAGATATTCCACTCAATACACATTAACTGATTTAAATGCATACATTGGCATAATTCCCACTGCTATGTCAATGACGTCACTGTTTGGTCTTTCTCATATAAATGTCGCATTTAATCCTTCTGCCTTCAAAGTAACGATGCAATTAAGCAAACCCTTTGTATTCATTTACTTAAACCCGTTCCATTATCTACGCAAATCTCTGTCTCCACTCGGAGCCACAGGAAAGTTTAACGTCCACTCCATCTCCTACTGCAGTCGGTTATCCTCTGTTAGTTACCACAAACAGGCGGGTAATGTTTTGATCGTAACCCAAAGGAACAAATAAACAGTAATTGCAACGCTTCAAGCTAGATTCTTATGGGAATTTGATGAAAGTGATGATTTGCTTCAGACAGACTTCGTACCGGAGTATCGTCATTTGCTTAATGTCTTCAAATACTCTTTTAAAATATAATTAAACAGCACTGACGAGGATGTGTTGTATTTCGGGAACGTGGCGGATGCCGCAGAAATAGGTCTGATGGGCTAATTTCTACAGAGTAATTGAATTGATATTAATTCCATAAACAATGAAAATTAACGAAAGTCGTTTCTCTGTTATCTATGCTGAATGGAACACTGCAATATTCTTGAACGAATAATAACGTCTGAGAGAAATGATTCAACAAAGTACTGTGGTGGGAGTCATTCTTCCGTCTCTTTCAACTCAGTGCACAATGCTCGTTTCCTCATATGGAAATGGTCGGTATATTGTCGTAAAATGTAAATCAGAATGGAAATAAACTGTTACAGAAATCTGAAGACATTTATTCTTTCTGGACGCTGAATATTTGCTGAAGAATTGAGCATAAATATATTTGAATACAGAACTGGGAACTTAAGACAGCTCAATTTACTGTCCAACGAAAAATTTTATACTAAACCATCCCAATATGCAAGCGCCGCCTGTCGGCATTAACGCTTTACTATAATGGGTAAGCAGACATCAGAGAATTCATAAGGGGCAGGATGTTGGTATATCCGTGCAGGGCATATCTCTTAGGCCAAGAGCGGATGTGATATAGGCAGGTCTGTAAAAGACATTCCCCTCGTTTTGATTTTTAACTACATCATAGATAGTGATGTAAGTTACAATAAAAAGACATCGCCACATAAAAATCCTGGACAGAGTAAATAAATGCTAGGTGGGAGCTACTTATCCCAGCAGCGCACACCAGAAACTACTCATAAAGGGTCTTCTCAATTGTAACATAATCAGTAAACTCATATGTCTGAGACGAATAGTTATGTGGGTTTTTAGTAATTCTGTGAATGGCAACGGTGATCGCTGAAAAATTGTAAACATAACAGGAGACATAAATGTGCGAAAAAATCCACTGAATACCGTTTCACATATTTACCATCCACGGGCGCGCATGTGTCTGTGCGTAGAAGACGACCCTAAAAGCAATGGATCGAGAAAGCAATCTCTGTGCACGCTTCTGATAGTGCTGCTCCAGTGCGGCAATGTTTATGTTGGACGAAACTGGTCTTATCATCTTTGAGGGCTATGTCAACTCTAGGATTTACCAGTATTACTGCAAGTCACGAACCTCCATTACAGAAAAATAACCTTTATCGGAAAGCTTCTTAAATCGGGATGTCCCTTTTTCTGTTTAAATTTTCATCGCCCTATGGTGTTTAAATCAGTAATTAAGTTGTTGTTGCATGATGCGCAGTTACATCTGGGTAATTTTCAACCCTGGAGCATCGCATATAACTATAGTAATCAAATTGTCAGATTCAAAAATCAATTCTGGTTGCATCAAAACTGGCTTTCAATAAAAGTTGCCTAGAAGATCATAAATATCTAACTGTATCCTAAAATTTAACAAAAATATCATCGAAAGGAACACGCCTTCGTACCCTAAGAGTTAATGCTCAGAGTTTACTAATATCGGACATAACCGATATATATTTGAGCCTGAATGGGAAAAAGATTAATTACTAGCCTACTAGGTTGTATTAATATACTGTATATGAAACGGGCTTTACAAACATTCAACGTAACACTCAAGATGGCCTAACTTTGACGTGTATGAATGCTGCAGGTGGTTCTTGTCCCTTGCACGTATCTTTCCAATTAATGCACATGAAAAGAGAACTTTATGAATCGCTTAGAACTGTAGTAACCTGTAGAGCATCAAAACAGGAGCCATAACATCATATTCAAAGTACAGTCACCATCCGATATTAGAAAATCAATTTTCGTCAAACATTCGATTATTGTTATTGCAAAAAAAGTTAAAAAGGAATGACAAATTCGGACACAGTTACAGTATTATTTTTGCAATTTAAATTTTTAACAGCATTATTTATGCTATTACCTCTAACTCTACAGTACAATTTCAGAAACTGCACCCGATTACAGGATACAGTTTCCTACTTTCTGCTGTTCTTCTTCTTGTGGGGTTTTGGGTGCATCAGCGATATATTACTTCTGCAAATTGCGTATATTCGCACAATTTGCAGACGTATATTATCCACGTGGTGAATCTGCATGTTTCGGTGGACATAAAACCATGCTACCTTCGCTTGCGACAGACTAACTCAGTCACATTGCAAAAAGCTCATAAAATTTCTTCGCGTCATTGACGGGATCCGAACCTAGGCCTTTTCTATCCAGTATGGAGAGGACCATGCTTATATGCACGAAGGCTTCCTTATTTCCTCCGCTCTGATGTTACATTACGCTGACTCTAAAAGGGACGACAATGTCGTTGTTCACAGAGCAAGAAGTGGTAAAAAGATGGTTCTCAGATTTCAATATATGCAGAATCTTCTTTTCCGCCCATGATGCCTGATATCAAACCAACCATGGATTGATAGACATCGTGGGAACCATGGGATCATTTGAAATCATGTATCGGAGCAACGCAGTTAATGACGGAATTGGAAAAAGCTGAAGAGCTCCCTGGTGAAGTTGCCCACCAGGGATATCTTGACGAATCAATGGCAAAGGAACAGTGAGGCTATCGCCAATAAAAGAAGACCTCTTATTAGCTGCATTCTTAATATTTCGCTAGAGCAGTGTAAACTTTTGTAAGAATCTTTACTGGTGAAAGGTTTACTGGTGAAGATCTTTTACTTAACCGCGGTTTTTGTTCTTTGCAGGCGCACAAAGCCGTGTCTGATGGATTTTAGCATGATAATGTTTATGTGGAGGAGCCGCCTGCTGCCATGTCACTGTCGATGTCACTGAGCGAACGGAAAGTTGATATGAAGCGTTTAACGATTAGTAGGCACGTGATTACTTTTTTATACAAAGCGCAGACAAGACAATATGTCTTACTTGCAAAGACGGTATCGGCAACCATTTCGACGTACAATAAAAAGCGCGTGACTGCTCCACCATCGCTTTTTCTCGGAGTGTCGCTTAGCAGCGACACTCCGAGAAACTTTTTTTTTTTTTTATCTCATCAGCGTCCGAGTGGTGATCAGGTAGTTGAGATGATTGCTGGTGGCAGGAGACCTTCTACTGATGGGGAATTCTTGAAAAAAAAAAGAATAGTGAACGATGAACCTGACTGAAGAGAAACGACCTGAATGTAAAGTTCGATAAATAACGCGCCTTTCTTCTGCTACTATTAATCCGCCAGTTGGAGATGAAATTGTCCGAAGGAAAGAGAAGTTCACTGGTATACTTTTTATTGCCATGTGCTGATTGTCATGTTTGGGCAATGAACAGAGCAATTATTTAAATTATTACATAAACTGTGTACAACACTCACTCTCTTTGGCCATGTCAATGACGCCTATAGAAAGTTCGCGAATCTGTTTCTCCTGACTAGGTTCGATGATTTGCAAAAAATATATATATAGGGTACTGAGCTTCACTTTGATTTTCATGTAATGAACTCTCTGGTTGTTATTATTATTATTAGCCATATGGTGCAAGGAAGCCTGCTGCACCAGCCAAAACCCGAGTTACCCTCAGAGAGAGAGAGAGAGAAGTAGAAAGGAATCACCAAGAAAGAGAAGAATGATGATATCCAGCTGAGGACCCTGGGTGTGCCAAGCCCATACTCACCAGATGTGAGCCCGTGGTTCACGGTGCTTTGTGTTACTGGTTACTATGGTTACACAATTTCCTGTATTTGTCAAACAGGAACCTGTAGTCTTCGGTTAACAGGGTACTGCTGTAAAGTGCGGCGAGTTTGGGGAGCTCAACAACCCAGGGGAGTTCCTACATAATGTACTGCCCAAAATAATCCCCGAAAGTCATTACGGCTCCGTTAATTATCGTCAGCCCACCAAATCCCTTACATTTAACTTCTTGACTGTGGCAGCTCAGATAATGGAAGAGATAAATCTATAAAAATCCCTCCCCGCTCTTCTTCAGCACTCCCCAGGGACACCTTTTCTTCCAAGACAGCAGATGCGTTAGAGTAATTAAGAGCACACAGCTAATTAAATCCTATTCCTTTTCTCGTTTCTTCTTCTTTTACCATTTTTTCCTTAGACCTTCTTCCGCTCAATGTGTTGAATGCGAATGCCATTATTCAAACTATCTTAGAATTAAGTGATTTCTTTTCTACGCATACTAAGAAAAACTAAGTTTATTCAAGTTTTTTTTTATCTAGTTTATTTTTTTTTTTATCTCGGAAATCAGTTTCATAATTGTCATAAAAGCCACCATTTTCGTGGTACTGTCAATCCTCCAGATATGAATAAATTATTAAACCTCGGATGTTTAAAAGTGCTAACATTGAAACATTAATTACAAGAGTTTAGAACTGGGGAATTAATAATGCATGATTTTTCATAATAACGTTCGCTAAGTTAGTTTATATCTTCAAAATCTTCAAAAGTAACACAACTTTAGCGATAACCTTGCTAAGAAATGTTTGAAATACAAAAAGTAATAAGAGATATCTGTGTCGATCCAAAATAACCAAATTTGCGTTAATGAGCATTGTGAAAACAATATGCAACGGGCTATCTAGAATATTATTACTAAATATTAAACATTTTAAAGCCTAACAATACTGTAATAGTCTGATTTTATTACGTTGAATTTTATCTACAATTAAATCTGTTTAAAAATAAAAAGCAGTTAAAAATAAAATTAACAGAAAAGTAACGTTTCATATTAAGTATTGCTTTTGTCCTACACAAATTCAACGTAAATTTAGTTTGAACAGCGCATTCTTTATCATTTAAATTGCGATTTAAAAACTTTCCCAGTCATTAAAGTTTTCCTGTTTTTTGTGAATACTCTGCCCCTCCTCATCATCAATTCCTTTAGGAAGTTTATAGTACAGGAACATGCAGTGATTTCACCTTGTGAGAGGTCGAAGTATATTTACACTTGTATGTGACATTAATTTCTCTTTCGCATCAAGAACAGAAAAATTCCCGGTGACACTCTTCAGAGGATTACTTGTAGGGAGTGTCGGCGTTCCAATATTATCCACAGAACTGTTGCCTTTCTGACTTTGGTGACAGAGTGACAATTCAGTCTTCGGTTTATTATTACGTCAATGACGGGAGAAATGAAGCAATAAACTTGGATGTGTTCTGAGCACAGTATGACGTGACAGCTCAGCTCTCAACCGAAGCATGTTAGTAAACAAAAATCGGACATTCCCAGGTACAAAAAAGCAATGGACAGTTAGCAAAAGCTTTACATTTATTTCAGACACACAAAGCAGGACAGAATCCCAGTTAAAACGTTGTCCAAGGTGGAAGGTTGTCACGAGAAGTAAAACATAAATTCCAAACAGAATTAAAGGAGCCTATTTTCCGCATTCAATTTCGTTTCAAGATATAAGTCGAAATAAAAATTCCGTGTGCAGTAAATTTGATTTGTATCGAGCTGTAAACATAATAGGTTTAAAAATAGTGCTGCTTATAACTGAAGTGGCACTTCAATAATAAGCAGCACTATTTTTTGTTTCACTCTTGTTTCACAATGGCAGGTCGAAATAAAAATATCTGGTATTATTATTGTTATTATTATGTTACGTGGCTTTCAACCGTAAACATATATCTGTATAAATGCATTATGTCTACAGAAATACGTGTTCACTGACTGAAAAACCTGGAGTAACTCAAGGGGAACCCTACTCCTTCCTCCTGAAGTCAGTTAAGCACAGCCTCGATTGAAGAAGGCCTTAGAAATCTCCCCACTCTGATTCTAGAACTAGGCTTCTAGACTTCCTCTTATATATATATATATATATATATATATATATATATATCATAAACACTGAGTTTTAACGAAAATATGAGTTGTAACTGGAATTTGCTTATAATCTGACTAGATCTTGAAATGGCGAATCAAAATAAAATTATTCACCGTCAAGTAGGCCTCCAGACTCTTACATGTAATGTATAATGTAAATTTGATTTCGATGAGATGATAAAACAAAAAATTTACTACTGAGAACAGACAAAATGGTGATTTCACAGTCCCATTTTTGGAAAGTCAGGTAATATTCGAGGCACAAAACTATAGTTTCATCGTATTTTTTAATATAATTATTCAGTTAATGGAATACGTGTGACCTTAGCAAACTCTGTTATAATACACTCATTCTAAAAATTGCTTAAATGTGTTAAACACCTAATTTCCTAGAGTTATAACCCTCTTCGCTAACTTGGTGATTCAGGCTGCTATCTTTCTATATCATGGAGAAAAAGGCATGGCCTCAAATCCGTCGAGATATGACGCGATCTTTATTTTTATACCATGGCCGAATTAGTGAAGGATCACCTTTTCACCACCCTCCAAATTCAGATTTTTCATCCGGCAGAACAGGTATAGCAACAATACAATATTCGCAATTTACAGAGATCGAGGATTCATCGTTTGAGCTGCCTCGACAAGAGTACTTAAACAACCCAAACTTAGATGAGTTCACTGTACTACTACGGTGTATTACAGTGGAACGTTATCTCCGGTTGAATAAAGTAGTACTCTAATCCGTAATAAAACTCTTACATTTCGATTGCCTGAAAGGGGGCTTTGATTATTGAGTGTGAGAGCTAGTATTTTAATCATCTCTCACAAATTAGTCATATGGGTCAATTCCAGTTTGGATGTCTGGTGTAGTATCATCAACTATTTTGAGATATCAACAATCAGGTAAAAGATATTTTAGCTTTTCATATTTTGTTACCGTGACCAAACTACTGCTTGCAAGACGAGAAAAAAATCGTTTACTATAAAATTGTTTTCTATTGAATAGTACTGGGAATCGCTGAACTGCTAAGTTGTATTGAACAAGCTGAATCTCCACTGGAAAAATTAATCACATCAGCAAGATAACTGTTAAGGAATCGTTTTAAGAGAATACCGATTTTTCTTCAGTCCGTTTCAAGATGAAGAATACTGAACTGTGTAGCCCTTGTCTTAGGGCGGTTAAGAATAAAATACAGTGTGCGCTTCGAAATATTGTCTACGATGTGCTGGAATTAAGCATAATGATTTTAAGGGAGTGATGCGTGACTCTTGGCACTCTACGCCATTTTCCACATCAGATACTGGAAACACTACCATAAATTCCAAGAAGCGAGGGAGTTGCGCAGAATGTGACGACAAGGAACATTTCGAGGCTGACAACTCAACTTAGGCTACGCACTCCAGCAATCAAATTGACGAAGACAGCCCAAGCGATTATGAAAAAAATTAGTTTTATTTATGCAGAGCAGATAACTGTAAAAAATGACATTTGAGACAGCAACTTTAATTTTCAAAACCAACTCGCATCACTGTAGAATAAAGTTGAGATGATGTTCACCAAACACGGCTTTCTAACGTACCACTTCTTACAACTCACATCTCATCAAGTGTTTCTCGACAGAGTCAGAAAATTTACCGAATTCAGTGGAATGCCTACCAGCAATCTCCGAGATTTGGGCAATGATTTCGCATCTAGCTACCCAATCCGCTCACTACAGCATAATTCAACAGTCAGCCCATGACTCGACTGACATCGTGGTGTACAGAATGAATGATTAACAATTTATTGATGCGTCCACGCAACCAGAATATAAAGACAAGAACTCGCCACAAGAGTTTGGGACGAATATCTTCCTAAGAATGATGTGTCTAGCTCGTTTCGTATTCTTCTAAAGCGAAAGCCGCGCCTTTCTCCGAAATTTATTTAGAATCACTCTCGCAGGAAGCTCCAGATCAACTCAGTCAACCTTGTATCAGTAAACTAATTCGCCAGTAGACCAAAAACAAAAATTCTTTATTACCACCTCATGCAAGCCTAAGAGAGTAGTCCAACCTGAAACCGATGGCTTCGAGAGAGACTAGAAACGTAGCATTAGTTGGCACGACAGGTCAGAAAAGACAATGTGGGCTGGCACGGCACTCGCATCAAGGCTTCAACCGTTCTAAGTCCAGGCTTAAGTGAAATCCCCTTTACTCACAGGTTGTTCGTGTCGTGGCTGGCCCCAGATACGTCGCCTCAGCTAATTGCAGACGTACTGCAGGAAGAACTTAAATGAACAACCTTTAATGTAGAAAACTACATACGAGGGGAGTAATTCATACTCTTCATTTTGCATTTACTGCCACCCGTCAATTAGAATCAATAGGCGCACACACACTCCAAATGACCGATGGGCACTATATTAAGACTATTCTACCAGTTACTCCCTAAAGGTGGTCCAATGCTCTATCTACTTACTGTAATAAACCATCAAGGCACGCTTCATACTGGCTACAGGATGTCCTTCTATATCTAGGTGTTGATAATCGAACCGCTTTTCACAGATGCACCTTCTCGGAATAGCAGGTAAACCAATACGGTATGGTCTATGGTCATGCTGAAACTGAACTGTGTCAGAGCCATAAGGAAAACGAAGCCATCTTGCATAACAGGTACTCCCCCCCCCCCCCTCTCACGCCAGTGTAATGCAATACCAGTGTGGATAACGGCAGAGACACTACCAGTAAGCAAGTTAAAACATGCGAGGCCCAGATCAACACTAGCAGTTATGCAGTTTCAATTTCTTTCAGAGTGGTGAATTATGGAGGCAATTTCAGTCTTTTCTCAAGATCGTGCTGATATAATACTATCTCCTTCATGGTGCCCTCGAAACTACTGCCATATACTGCAATTCTCGGTTGCACTGGATTGAAAACACGCGTTGTAAACGGGTGATAATTATAAATCTGTGTGTTTGCCATCGTGAAGCGACACGCACTTCAACAGAGCATTGAATGTACAAGATTTATAATTTGAGCGGCGGCCATCTTGTTTCAAAGTGATGAATCGAAATAAAAATCACCCAGTATCCTTGAAAGTTAAGTACATACGTAACTAACTCTCTCTCTGTGTATACTTATATTTTAATTCATTATTATAACTTGCCATTTTAACATTTGCACTGATTTTAAGAATTTACTCAAAAATGTTGCCTCTTATCTCCTGTTATCCGATTTATGGGAATTTCTTCCTCGTTGTCTCGAGTGATCAGTGTTTGAAATCCGATCCATTCGTATTGATTTACATCAGCAAGGACTCGCTAGCACTATTGGCAATTTATAATTCGTAGGTTTAAAACAAAAGTTGGCGGTGAATAAATGAGATCGCGTTTATTCTCTGCACAAAAGAAAAGGAAGTTCAACTAAAGGACGCTCAGGTGGTTTTTCACCAAGAACACGTGCCATGGGAACACGACGGCAGACCTATCCGATGGTGTAATTGTAGTCCTTTATGGAAAGCTCCCGTCTAATTGGTGCTGCAGGCAATGAATGCATCTCTTGCCGGTAATGATATCGCTCAGGATTTCTTCATAAAAAGATCTCTGTAAATGCGTGCCACTGCCGTTTTGTACATCATTAACAACCGTACAGATGCATTCGGTGTCACAATAAGCGCGCATTGAAATATTTTTAATGAGCGAAGTAATATTCAGAAACAATCTCGCGTGCAGATTCTACAGATGCGCGTCTGAAATTATGCAACTGAACCCTTTAATACCAGTTGACTTAATTGGGAGAAAATGGCAACTAATTACCTCGTACAATGTTTCGATCTGGTCGGAACTGTTTCTCCCCCTTCTCTCACTGAATTCAGTAACCGGAAGACCAATTGGTTCTTTTCCAATTGATGATTGTTCCACAGAGTACCTCAGTGCCCCCCCCCCAAACCATGGTCTGCAAAAAGAAAGAAATATCGTAAAAATCTGAATAAAAATATTTCTTACAAAAATCTACTATACAACGGCATACCGTGCTATACTAAGCAGCAGTCGGTCCAATGGGTTCAGTATTCAAGAAAAGAACCTAGGAAATTCAGGCCGCGAGGGGCTGTGACTGAAAATTACATATGTGTGGACCGAATTCCATACACGTAAGAGCGGGGAGGGTGAAATTACTCCAATTAACTGTAGGGGAAACTCCATAACTCTTCTGAGAGCTACTGTCTACAGCTCCGAAGGTAATTTTTTTTTTTACATAAAATTCTCCCATTCAGAAACTTTAAACGAACCTTAAAATGTTCCCTAACAGTCAGGAGAGATTGAAATTTACATTTTGTTAAAGATTACCCGACTGTTAGCGAACGTATATGTTCGCTAGATGAATGAATGAGTCCAAGCTTTGAACTCAAAGTTTAGGCTCAGCCCTATTCGACCACATGAAATGGATAACTCCGACTCAATAAAAAATGAAAGAACTTCCAACAGACAAAAAATGAAAGAACTTCAGAATACTGTACTTGAGTGCAATATCACTTTAGTGATATTGCACTCAAGTACTCTGAAAACTGTGTTGGTGTTCAGCGTCAAGTGTATTCATTTAAGGAGAGTTAAATCAAAAGAATAGCAACAGGAATTCTTCCCGCCTTTTTCTGTACATATAAGTTTTGCAGCTGGGAACCAGCAGATTCCAATAGCTTAAACAAGATATCAAAAGCTCTATTTTAGATTTGGTTAATCCCAAGTCCCTCCGAAGGCATCCAATTTTTGATGATGAGGGGAATGTAGTACTTTATCATGCTACTGAAGTGTAATCCCAATTTTCCCATTCACTCAGTACATAAAATAAATATCAGAAACAAACAACAGACCAGATCGATAGAACCGTGCTATGAAGTATAAATGGGATCCAGAAGCAGCGAAGGCGACCCACATTTGTTTAAAAGGAAGGGGGGAATCAAGAAGGCCCAGAGGAACAATCGCTCGCTATTTAAACGAAGCGGTAGTTCACGACGGTTATCCGTCTAGTAAATTATCGAAATGTTTATAAATTGTCAAACATTCGTTTGGTGTTCAGCGTCAAGTGTGTTCATTTAACGAGAGTTCAATCGGAATACAGTACAGAGTCACGCGCTACGTTCACCCTTTAAATGGCGTGCACGTGGCGCTCCCTATACGCGATGCACGCAAACCACCCGGCGCGTGCCACCTCTACTAATTGTGTTTGCAAACTGCCGAAACGGAAGCCACTCTATCATCCCGGTTAGCGTATTTTATTAACGGCAAACCCTCCACGGCAGGACAATGATTTATCGACAACCTTTCCCGGAATCCACCGACTCAATTACGTTTCTAATACGTAAAAGTTCATTTAGCATCGGATGTCCCACTACATTGGCAGGCTGGGAGAAAGCTACGAAAGAAGATAATTAAATCGTGCACCAGCGCCGTCAAGTAGTGATCATTGACTACTCTCGGTTAATTAATAGCGCACGAAGAGGTCACAAGCCAAATAATCTCTTGTCCCAGCTATCGTTCGACCTGGGGGCAAACATTCCAGCAATGTAGGAATGGATGTCTGTTTGATTATCATGCGTATTGCTTACGGAACCTTTGTTCTCGGGGGATTCCATTTTGCACCCCACCCCCTTCACTTCTGACGATGACAACAAATGAAGCCAAAGAATTAAAGATAAATTAGTCAAATATTATATCTAAACCAGAAGAAATAAATCGGTATTAAAACTATTAAGGAATAAACAGTATACGACATCCATATTGGACTGTCTCATGCCATACTGCGAACTTCGTGGGAAGGGACGTAATGAATTTTTAAGCTCCAGCCCCTTTCCCTCGGAAATCATGGGCTCCTTTCCAAAAACAAAATTAAAAATTTATTTATCAGGCTAAATCATAGACGACTTGGGCTTTCCTTCTAGTGTACGTGAAACTGACTGCTCTGTCACTTGGAGGATTCTTTGGTACCCTGACCACTTCTATCACAGCACGCCGCTTCATATTTCATGTTTGTTCGTATAATTTTATTGCGTATTGAATCTGTACAAGTGTATCTAAGGTTTATTTGCGTGCTGTACAGCTCTAAAAATCTGGAATAATCCTGCTCCTCTTCCCAATTGTCGATCACTATGTCCTGTTTATGAGCGTACCTTTTTACTTGCTTATACGTGAGCAGCAATGTTGTCGTTGGGGTTTCGGCGCATCAGCGACTTCGTCATTATAATGTGTCTGTGCGTGTGTGCTCACGGAACGATATTGCATGTTGTGCGGACTGAAAAACACGGAATGACTAACGGAGGAAACCACTATCCCCTAAGAGTGATTAACTACAACCACAACCGAAGAGGTTTTTAGACATTCCTCCGGTCTCTGCCAGGACCCTGACCGCTCCAAATGACTGACAAGTGGCAAAACTCCCATACGGTCGCCGACCGGGCTAGCCGGGTGGGTAAAGTGGCTGCCTGGCAACCCAAAGGTCGCTGCTTCGAATCCCGCCTCGGGCTTGGATCAGAGTACTACAAAAACCTTGGGATTATGGCCACAGAAGCCGATGCGCCAACAACTAACTAAAAAAACAAAAACAAAAACCATACTGTCGCGGAGGATATTATTAGAAATCATGGTGGATTGCACACACGGAAAAGTTAAGGTTTCAATTATTAAAAAGATTTGTTTTTTTCCTGCAGGACATGATTTTTCGACCATTCTTGCCAGATGCTGGAGATATTTTGAACAAGTTAAATATAATAAATGTCGTGAAATTAATATATTACTGGCATATGACAGTAATATATTAACTCAAACTAACGCATTTAACCCAAAGTTTGAAATCAATCGATCGAGAATTCCGCTCAACCGAATTGACATCATTTTTACGTTAGTATAAAATTGCCGTCAGCCACTTGTTGGGAAAGGTTTGGGTTCGATTTCGATTGACGACTGGAGAAATTTGTATCGAATTCCGCTATCAATTGAGTCTGTCGTTAGCCGATCTCAAGGGGAAGAGTCGGTTTCTTCCACTGAGTTATCCAGATAAAACTATATTAGAATATTTTATGTTTTTCAGATTCACGATTTTCAATATTTCGTTGGGTGTTATTTCTTTTATCCACTGCAGTTTATAATTCGAAGCTAACCCGAATGATTTTTTGTATATTCTATTCAAATAATCCATATGGATTTATCAAACAAGTTTTAATTAATTATGGCAAAAATCTAAATCTTTGGCCTCTCGCATCAATTGATGCGAGAGGCCAAAGATTTGTGCAGGGTAACGGCAACGATACACTCAGCCAAATAATAATCCAGGTACAGCAGTGATGAGAAAAGAGGCATTTCAGAGCGTATAACTCGTACCTTTTTCACGAACAGGGCACGCAGCAGCCGATTAACGAACCGAGTTTTCTTTTGACACTCTTATCAGCAGAAAAAAGGTGGTGGTGTCACAGTGGAAAAACATTACCTGGTGTAACAAATCCTGCTTTCTACTCTTTCTCGTTGCTGGACGGATATTTGCACAATCAGCCGAAATCCATGGACTCATCCTGCGAAGCGTCAACAATGCAGACAGATGGTGGCGGTGTAATGGTATGAGGAACGTTTGAAATAAATGTTGCCTACGTTAAAAACGAAGAAAAAAATATAAACTGTCTGTATTAATGTTGTTTATCGTAAACGCAACATTGGGAAAAGTTATGGGCAATGGCTCAATGATTTTAAAAACTGGAAAACGCTTCAGTATTTAAGCCTTATTGGCTTTGAGCCAACAAAATCATGTGGTCGTTTGGTGTATGCATAAAAGACTCGAGTTTTTATTGCGATATATTTTCTTTAACTTGTTCGTGGAAGGGACGCTGGAGATGCCCTTCAACGAAGTAAAAGTATTTCTTCTCTTTTATTCAGGGCAGACGCAGAAAGTTTCTTTTCCTTACTAGAACGCATTCATAACACGCGTTGAAAGAGCCGTGTCAGGCACGTTCAATGCCATTCAGTAAATAAAACGCGCAATACCATCGTCATGCAAACACTTTTGGAGATTTCGGGAAAATGAATGGGCAGTTGATTGTAGTGCTCAGAATTCAGAAAGGGATTCTCATATGCATAAAGAAGTGGAAACAGCAAAATTGATCCCTAAACATGAATAAATTTGCGAAATCAAAAAAGTATACAGTCATATTTTTCAACTTCATATCTCATAAAACTCTTTCTTTGCTTATTTCCCAACTTGGACTAATTTGGAACAAAAAATAGAGATATGTCTTAGCAAGTTGAAAATATCTTAAGCAACTGCATTTATCAGAACAACAATTTAAATCTAATTCATGAACAAAAGTCTCAGGTTCTCTTTGTCAGAAAATATTATCATAAATGACGATAACTTCCATTGATATCTGGAGCTGGTCGAAGTAAATGGCTACTTTATTCTGAGGATTAAATGCGTTATTTCTGCTCTTCATCGGGAGGCCCTGAAGACTCATTCATTCTTGATATCCCTATATTTTAATCATTTTTTTTTACATTTCTTTTACCTTTTTCTCTATATCGGAAAGGTCAGAATTTTTCCATGCGCGGTCATCTGATATTATGGAGAATACACCCTCCCCTTCTCTTTTAACCCATAGTGTGTATTTGTGAGAAAGAAATATCTGTCCCTGTTCGGTACTTGCCTCGACATCGACCTTAAATCATTGGTCTGCAACCACCTGAAAAAGAGAAAAATCAATGACGGATAGCGTGACACGGCAGAACTTCCTATCAAGATCAGATTTCGCGTTCTTTTCTACTAGTTTCGGCTGGTTTCTTTCATTTCTGACATTTGTCAAATATTACGCCCACAGTGAGTAATCCAAAACAAAACAAAAAACTGCCTGAAGGTCTTGGAGGGAAGGGGAGGAATGAAACGAAGAAGCTAACGTTAAATTCGAACTAAAAAACAATTCTTAAATGTAGCTAATCGTGTTGTTCAATACGTAATCTACGTATTTACGTGACTACTTGGACATTAACGCTGAATTTCAAAAGTAAAAGTTTCATAAATTATTCACACGATGTGACAAGTTATTATCAACTGCCGATGACCATTCTATATTAATATCGGTGGTGACCTATTAGGGGAACCACTTTCAAACCGCAAAAAATAGCACTTAATTGTTCAATGGCCAATGTTTGTTAGATCTGATAATATCAGACGGTAAAATTATCAGAATTTGCTTCTTAACTTTAATGCCGTTGTTAAATAAACTCTTATGAAGCGTAAGGAAGAAAAATTGGTAAAAGAGAGCAGTGTTATGTTTTCATTTATCGAAATAGGCGTTAAGCAAAGTCATTATCCCACCTTTACCTTTGTTCCACAGGGAAGAAAAGGTGGGATGAAAATAAATTCTATTAGGAAGTAAACAGTGTTCGAACACGAGCATTGCGTAATTCTGTACTTTAATCTGACCATTTGTTTATTTATTTATTCAAGTAAAGGAAAAGGAAAGGTTACATATACCCCTCTGGCTAAGTGATCTTCATCCCCTATACAGCTAGTTGACTTGGGAGGGGAGTAACGAGACAGAGAGAGAGAGAGCATATTTTATAGAGAAGAACAAAGAGATTAGTGAGGGGAACAAAAGGATGGTCTTACCAAGAAAGTCTTCAGTTCTGCAAATTGCAGCGTCTGAAGACTGGACACCCGCAAAGTGATCTGATCGAGGTGTTTAAAGCGTTGAATGCTGATGGGATTCTTTCTCTTGCTCAGATTATCCACATGAGGAGGCATAAATTGAAATTGAGGAAGGATGGTTGCAGGATAGATGCGTGGAAGTTTGCCTTCAGTCAGCAGGTAGGTGATTGTTGGAACAAACAAACTTCCATCGGTTGTTATGGAAGTGGGCTGTTTGAATAAATTCAAGTACGAACTAGACAAACTATTGGAGGGGATGGACAGATGATGTGGGTAGGGTTTTTCTTTTTTTGAAGATGCTTTAAAAGCTTACTTTCATGCATCGCTTACAATATTAATACTAGTAATATGAACTGCATGTCACAATAGTTCATCTCTGCACCATTTTCGCCAGGTATTAACAACGAAATACGGGTTATCCATTAACTATAAAAAAGGTATAGTAAGAAAAAGATGAGGTTAAAATTAAGTTAAGACTGTTAAGCACCAAAAGAAATAAGACTCTGAAGCGCTCATATGGTTTGCGAAGTTTTGCCTCCAGCCCGCGATTGGTTGATTGTTGGAACAAACTTCCATCTGCTGTTGTGTTTTCAAGGAAGAACTAGACGTATAACTTGCTTTCTTGCATCATTTTCCACTACCAATAGTAATTTAGAGTGGGAAGGGGGCTGTCTGACGAGGATACGTAGCAATATTTTTTTTGAGAGTCTTCAGTAGGGTTATTGAGCTAGTGATTGGCCTGTAATGGTTCACGAATGATTATGTAGGTACTTTTGGAACTGATCTAACAAGTGTGACGGGATACACGCTTTTCAAACGGATTTAAGAAGATCCACCAGTGTGTGAAACAGCAGTTTGAGAATACTGAATATAAGACGTACAGAGGAGCTTGCAGGATGTGATCCTTACAAGCTGCTAAAATAAATTGCGGGATTCCATTCAGTTCTCACTGACGCAATAAAATTCAACAGTTCAATATTGAACACTTCTCTGTTATTAGACTCCAAGTCTGACAGAGAAGTTGCATTGTGATGTTGAGGACATTGATCAGTGTTAGGAGGCGAGGATTGGGGATGACAATGGAGTGGTTTGAAAACCATGAGTTCTGGCAAACAGACTAAATTATCATTGTGATATTTTTAAATAATTTGGGAAAATTTAAGATCAATGTGCCAAGGTCCATGCGATGGGAAACCCCGAAAATCAGAGGCTAGGTGCAATTGCTCGTTTTGCCCATTATATAAAGTTATCTTATATGTATCAGTGGAATATCATGAAAACAGATGAATCGAAGAAATCTATTTAACATAAATCAAATTAACAGATGTCTGAAATTTTGTCGGAAAACGCATCCTAATGTTGGAATGTCAAAAGAAGTGATGAACGATACAAGTAAATTACACTAAAAATCAGAAGTTAGAAGAAAATGCTAGAGTTGACAAAATAATACCACACAGGATTGCAAGTTTGAGCCAAGTGAATTATTAACAAGCGAATTGCCTGTGATATAAGTTTTAAGAAAAATAACTACGAATATCTCAACTCGACCAGGGGTGAGTGCTTAAAGTTGAAGTATGCTCTTTTCAATCTGCCTGTGATCTTCTACTCTCCAGTAAACATATTTGCACCAGTGATCAAGTTCCCCAAACGTAAGATACCAAAATTGGTGACAGGTGAAGTTAAACGTCTAATTGTGCAAAAACGGAAGTACCATACGTGCTATAAAAATAAAAAACTTATTTTCTCAATTTACTTTTTTATTTTCCTTACGCTAGTTAATATCGTATATGATCTATGAGCGGTCCTCTCATCCACTTCAGCTCCCTCAGTACCGCTGCCTCATTGCTTTGAATCAGGTAGAAGCGTCACGGTACAGTCTTCAATTCCAGAACCACAATGTATTTTTGTTAATAAAAAATACCAAATGGCCAGAACAGTGACCCCTTTTGAACATATCCTTCACTTTCATAGAATTTCTCACGTGTGAATCCTTGCTGTGACTTCTGAACTATTATTTTTTTGGAATAATTGACAATAACACATAAAATTTTATCTAACGAAACCCATGTGGTCAAAAGGTAATGGCGAGATGTTTCAATTTCAAAAGAGGAGATATAAGGGAATGAGATACGAGTATTTCTTGGGCCGATTAACTGGAGAAACTACTGTGTAATGTTAGATACAAAGGTGCTATATAGGAAATATTCAAGGGATTTATCCTCGAAGCCACAAATATATTGACACAAGTGATCAAGTTCCTCAAATGTAAGAGGCAAAAACTGATAACAGGTGAAGTTAAGCCTAACTATGCAAACCACGGGTTTCTGATTTGTATGAACATTATAAAATAATATATTAAAGTCATTGATGGATAAGATGAGCGAAAGATTATTACAGGAAAGCACTAGCAAAGAGAGCTAAGAACGGGGTTAAGAACTTTCTTCTCATATGAATACAAGAAAGAAGAGAATAAATCAAATAAATCGCTTAATACAAATTGTATAGTGTGTTTAGGGTCTAACGGCACCAGGGGTTTCCCCCATCTCCGCATAATATACATTGTGGTGTTATACAGAACACTGTAGAGGCCAGAGGTTTAAAAGTGTGTGGATATTGTGGTGTGTAATGTTTTGTACCGTTGTTCATCTGGTCTTTTAGCCGTTGGGTCTCAAATGAGGCCCACCGGTGCCCACACTATACCTCGTGGAGGCAGACCAGGTACACCAGTATTTTAGAAATTTACTATTTACTCTGGCAGGTCCTGCCACCTAATTTCCTGAGATTTCAGTGGCTAGCACCTAAAAAAAAAAAAAATGGGGGGAGGGAGAAATGCTAGAAATTGGGTCAGGCCGAGATATAAGTTATACGGGTTAGAGTTTTTTTTTTTTTTTTTTTTTTTTTAAATTTTAGTGTGGGGCTTGTGTAGTTTTGGCAAGGGTCAAACGCTAGTCGCAAGATAGCTAGAGAGGAAAGGGAGACTGAAGACTGGGGGGGTGAAAGACAGAAATATGGGGTCAATAGTGAAGATAACCCCAAAAGTCGACGGGGCAGGCCCATGCTTCACCAGGTGAAGATAGGGGATGGCAGGGGGGGCTACAGAATAACCATTCCCTGACAAGGGAAGGGAAGGGAAAGAAAGCGACCCAAGTGAGGGTACCCGGTTCAGATCGCCTAATGTTTCGGCAGTAAACTGCACAATGTCTTTGTCAGGTCTTCGTATGCCATTCCTGGGACATGTTGTCCCGTCCGTGTGAGTGGTCAAGTCCATATAATGACTCCAGTTTAAGCCAGTGGTCAGATCCAGGTTAAGTTAATGGTTAGTTTTTCAGATTGCAGCTGTTAGGTTTTTGTTTGGTTGACACATCTAAGGATCTTTATTATGGATGACGAGTGGTTAGTTTGTGGGAAAATTCCTGCTAAGGTTGTGGGTATGTTCTTCTTCTAGTAAAAAGATCCTGCGCAAACTGCGTTAAGGCTTCATAGTTGTCCTCGCTCTCCAGGAGATATTGTTCTTGGTTTATTGGCGAGAAACAAATACTGGAAGGTCCAGACATAGCCCAGCAGAAATGGTAGATAAGTTAAAAGATATACTTCTCAACGACATTCACAGCCGAAAGCAAGCGTGAATCTCTGGAGAATGTTAATGGGTGAGATTGCTGTAAACAAATGATATCTCAGAGAAGCGGTTTTTTTTTTTTTTTTTTTTTGAAAAATCTGCTAAGGTTCAGGCTGGTTGGTTGTTGTATGCGAATAAGCAATTTTGGCCATATTCCGCTGCATATAATTTTTTTTAAATTCCGTGTGTTCTGTGGTCTATTTGCTAGACGAAAAACGCATACTACTCTAGCCCGAGACCGACTAATTCAGCCACGTTGTGAAAACTGCTCATAAAAATTCCTCACGTCACTGACAGGATTCAAACTCAGGTCTTTTCCAATCGATGCGGGAAGGATGGTAATTATTCCAACTGTGCTACCCACGAGGGCGAGGTTAAAGGAGGACAAAACTCCAAGTAAGAATGACATATATTCGGTTATAATCAAAGAAACTGTATGGTGTATCAAACCGTTGGCAACCAATGTTAATTGATTGCCAACGGTTTGGCCCTCGCGGTAGCACAGTTGGTAGAATCGCTGTCCTCCCAACACCAGGTGTAAAATACCTGACTTCGAGTCCCGTCGATGACATTAGGAATTTTAATGGGCCTTTTTTCACAACTTGGCTGAATTAGTCGGTCTCAGGCGAGAGTAGCGTGGTTTTCTTCTTCCGGAAACTCGGATTTTTCTTCCAGAAAACCGACACACAGAATACACGCAATGGAGCAATATGGCCTTAGTTGCCGGTGTTCCTAAAACCTCGTTACAACACAACAACCAACGATTTGATAATTCTAAAAATCAATGTTATTGAAGGCGCCGTTTGGCTCCGAGAAGTACCCCTTCGACAAGACAAAATCGGTGCTGCTAAAAGGTACGCTAGACTTAAGGAGACCACCACAAATTAAGATTGAGAACAAAACAGTTAAGCTGTGCGAACAGATCAAATACCTAGGAATAATCCTGGACAGAAAATTAAATTTCAAGCCACACCTAGGATATATTAAACAAAAGATAAGAAGATACGTGGCCCTCGTCGCTAGAGTCACTCGCAGGGACTGGGGACTCAGACGTACTACCCTGTCTCTGTACTACAAAGCTCTCTTCAACCCTGCCATCACGTATGGCTCCCCTGTCTGGTACGTGAGGGCGGCACTAGAAGTGAATAAAAGGATCCTCGAAACTATTCAAAGGACCATCCTCATTACCATAACGAGAGCAACTAGAACGACTAGCACGGCTGCCCTCCATATCCTGGCAGGGGTCCTTCCCCTGGACCTCGAGGCTACCTGCTGCGGTCTGCTCTACCACCTTGGTAGAAACACATCAGTTACAATGTATGACCTCGCCACTGACATCATTAATGACCGCAACTGTGAGAAAAGAAGGATTACCGACCACCTCGTCCAGATTTGGCAGAGGAGATGGAGCGACACAGAAAAAGGAGCAGTAACTAGAAGATTCCTCTACACTGTCACCAAGCTTTACCCTAAGGCGCCAGCGTGGTTTCACCCCGGTCGGAATACCACCTTCCTCCTTACAGGACACGGCCCGTTTAAGGTTAAGCTTCACCAAAAGCGAACTGTCCGTGTGGCAACCCGCAGTCCTGGAGACACTTAATGTTCGACTGCGATCTGTATTACGACCTAGAACTACCCCTAATAACGGCAATCCAATATATACCAGACAACCAAGAACCCAGACTATTAGACGCTCAAGAGGACTACAAGGCACTCAGTCAATATGCCCAGGATCTATTTTCCAGAAGCAAAACAATGATAGCAATACAACAAAGGCAATCCGACTGGAAGAACTGCAGGAGGTCAAACAAGAACGTGACACACAAATAAAACTTACCATAATGTATGAAGCTATTCGGCAGCACCCACTCTGTGATACCCAGTTTGAACACCAATCCAGAATTCCCACTCCTGAAAGTAAATAGGAGAAAACTTCAATTCATTGCACGACAAAGGCCCGATAATAAAAATTACAGAATCCCAGACTCCGGCTTGCCAGAACTAGACCTTGTTGTTGAGTCAGTGGTGACACCACTGGAGCTGACATTACCATTTGGACTACAGCGGAGATACAATAGGTGATATGGCCTATTGGCGACCCAAAACCACACTCCCTTGTGCGGACCTGTTTTTCCTCTTATCTGGGGAGGGGGAAGCAGAGTTTTTTTTTTTCTCTTCTTTCCTACCCCATATTTTCACTCTGGTGGGGCATGGGCATGCCCTTGAAAATGGGGTCTCCTTACTATCCGACCCCTTTTCTTCCTACTATTTCATCTCCCCCGGTCTTCACCGTCCCCTCCCAACACTTTCTCTTGTACAGCGACTGCCCCACATGTCCAAATTTAAATCATATCAAACTTTGCCCGACTTTTTAGGCTCTCTAGAAATAGTTCTTTCAGCGTAACACCCCACGCTGGACTTTCTAAATGCAATTTTACCAAAATCAACCGCCATCGCTCCAACCTTTGTTTTAGGTCCTAGACACCGAAATCCCAGGAAAGTAAGTTACAAGACCTGCCAGAGTATAATTAGTCTCTTGGTACACTCGGCTGGCGTCCCTGTCGCTAGATATGGTAACGCCGGGTCCCACTAGGGGGCCCAGCGGCCAAGAGGTCGGATGAATAATGGGCACAACAAACTACATACCGCATGACCCGTACATTATTTTTAAACCTCTGACATAGACTGGATACTGTCACTCGATACATAAAACATACGCGGAGATGGGAGAAATCCCCTAAGACGTCTGACCCTCAACATACCTATACCTATACAAAAAAAAATAAATAAATAAACTCCTTCCTTGGTTTGTCCCACAGAACCACCAGCACAGCTCAGCTGCTGCCATTAGGCCTTCCTAGCCACGCTCCATTGCGTAGTCCTTTGCCTCCGTTCCCCAGACGGCAGGGGGAGGTGACCTCTGGTCTCATCCTCCCCCCCTCGCCGCTCCTCTTTACCTTCTGGTGGGGCATGGGCCTGCTTCACTGATTTGGGGGTCATCTCTATGGACCCCGTATCTCTGTCTTTTCCCCCCAGTCCTCAGTCTCCCTCCCCTTCTCTTTCTCTCTACCTTACAACTAGAGTCCAAATCATCTCTAAATTGCTTGAGCCCTACACCCAAAAACTTAACATCAAATCGCATAACTAGTACTCCTTTTGGCTGACCCCTATCAATAGCTAGTTTTTTTTAGGTCCTTGCAACTGAAATCTCAGGAAATTAGGTGGCAGGGCCTGCCAGAGTATATAATTATAATACTGGTGTACCTGGTCTACCTCCATGACCAGAGGAACAACGATACACGACACTACGCATATATGTACAAAATCCATACGCCTTTAAACCTCTGACATTGACAGTATTCTGCTCCACACCCACAATGTATACTACGCGGAGATGGGGGTAACCCCTGGTGCCGAGTGACACTAAACACACTCTACTGCATATGTGGAGAAGTAGAGTTAATGTCCCTCCAATTCACAAAGGTGGCGTTAAAAAGGAGTTAGCCAATGAATTTGACATCTGTACTACCGAAGATTATGGAGTCTATGGGTAATGACACGATTCAGGACGATCTCGAATGGTGTTTTAAATAGATCCCAGTATGGCTTCGTTAAAGAGAGGACATTCCTGATCACTCTAGTAAATTGATGCAAGTAATTGCTTTGAAATTAGACAGCTTTTGATACTATCCTTCTTGGAAGGCTTACAGTTTTATATAAACTGAAAAAAACCTGGGAATTCTGGTAAGATCCTACGCTAGATCGCAGCATTGCTAAAATATTATGACAGGGGGGGTTTCATAAATGGTTAGTTTTCGGAGTAGACCACTGTAACAAGTGAGTTCCTCACTGATGTTTTGGGACCCCTTCCTATTTTTAATTGTTATAAATTGTATTGATGAGGGATTCCAAGGGAAAATGTCAAAGTTTGAAGGTCGGAAAGATGGCTAACAATTCAAGCCTGGCCATGATGCTTCAAAACGTTTAACAATATGGTATAAGCTGCTGAGGCGTCTAAAAAAATTGACAATTAAAATTTAATGGTTCTAAATATAAGATCATACATTTAGGGAATTCCTGGAGTCACAAACTAGGGGGAGAGGAGCTAAAAGAAGTTCAAGACGAAAATACTCTTTCTCTTTAAGAAATTATAGAAGGTCGTCATTATCCTTCTGCAAAAGATGGTGGTTATACCGAATTCAGACCCCATTTTTTTAATAAAAAAAAGACAGAACTTCTGAAGAGGGTTCAAAGAAGGGTGACCAGATTAGCAATGAATGCATGTCGACGCACATATAAAGAACGATTTAGACGGTATGCACTGCAAATTTCGACAACTAGGCATCTAAGTTCTGATCGAAGTGTACAAAGTGCTGAGGGGATTAAGTAAAATGAATGAGAAAGTTGTTCTCCTTCCTAGGAGAAATCAGAGAGCACAAATATAAAATCTCAAGGAATGACAGAATACTGAATCTTGAAGTTCATCTATGAGTAGGGGGTTGTCAAACAATGTTATAAATTGCTTTCCAACGTGGCAGAATCAGCAAGTCTGGATAAATTCAAAGCAGAATTTGGAATGTTTAGCTTGTGGAAATGAAAATGGTATGTTCTGTTTTGGTTGTTTTTTTTTTTTTTTTGTTTTTTCTGTTTTGTTTTTTCTATTTAATTTTATTTTTGGCTGATGCAAAAATTCTACTTTCTTGGCTTTACTAATAGACTATACTCTTCATAATAAAATATCAAATACGAACTTTGTACGAGTTATCTCGATGCATGCAAACTTTAATTATAAACACTAGGTACACTGCACATATATTGTTCCACTAACACATTACTGTGTTAGTGGAAGAACATTACTTACTGCTTTTGTACCAAGCAGTTCCATCGCTTTGCTTCAAGCATACGCTATACCACAAACATGTGGTGCTTCTGTCAAGCAATATATACTATACGACCAACTACAGATTTTTGGACATTTCATGAGAATGCAGTTAAAAAGAGTATCTGATAGGCAGATGTGGTTTTATCGTCTTTCTGTTATGGTTTAATATTGAGGGCAGTAAATCGTCAACATTGAGGATTGTCTTCTAGTCGTTTAGCTAATAATGCAACGAACAAATCATTACCAAGCATCATTTTAGTGCGAAATAAATCACCGAAGTAGGTGAAATGGCATCGTCTTTGTTACATCTCATATTGTGAACAGTTTCTAAACGAGTTGCCTGTTATTGCACCACACCTTGAAGTGAAACGAAATACTACAAATCACAAGGTACTACTACGAACGAAAGTGATGCCTTGAACTAACTTGCTTGTCTAGTAAATTTCCAGTAGTCTGGGGCTCCGTAGCCGAGTGGGCAGGAGCGGGAGTGCAGTAGCACACGCTCTTTGAGTAGACCGGGGTTCAAGCCCCTGACTGCTGAATGCGGTCGATCTGCCAACCCGCACTGGACCAGCGTGGCAGATTATGGTCCATTTCCCTCAACATGAATTGTTGAGGAGGCTTCCACCCTGCAGTGGGTTGATAATGGCTGCACTTTACTTTTAGTCTGGGGCTTTCAGCCCTAAATCCCTTTTAGCACTAATAATGTAACTTGAGAGGGCAGAGGGAATCACGTTGAAAACAACAAGCTAACATAAAGAGGTCAGTTCACTTGAAATGAGCTAAAATATTTCTTTTCGTAATCTCAAAATAAAGCCAGCTAGTTCAGAATTAGGCAAAATTGTCACTACTGCGAAGTCCATTGCTTTCACTTTACCATAACCGCTAATTGACTTAGATGTTAATATTCTTTAATTATCGTAAATAATTTCATACATAAAATGCAACTTAAACTTATTTCCAAAAGTCCTCCTCGTAGTGGTTATATTTCACCTTTCTTAGAAAGATTCTTTATTATATCGAATGTTTATAATGGTAGAATTCATCCTTCTTAATTAATGATGCTAATCCAGGCAAGCTAATCAACTTTCGCATTACCCCATGCATCTACCTAAACCGAGTTAATTGTGGAAAAGTCATTAGGTGATAGATTTCTTTTTCTTTTTTCCATCCTGAGAGCGCAGCATCTGGCGTTTAAGTGAGAAGGATCATTTGGGAAATTATTCATCGAAACCCAGTGCAAATTAATTTCGAGGGAAAGGTTCGCGTGTCTTTAATGATCCTTATTAATTAGTCGAGTTTACCTTTAGCGAAAATTAGTCTTAATGTGCAGATATTTAGTCAAAATGTCGCTTCCCTGCTATTTCATCAAACGATTATATTGATGCACGCCTATCAGTTTAAATCTGGAAACATGTGGATGTCCATGGTAGATGAGCTCTCCACGTAAATAACCGATAAAGAAAACGTGGATATGAATACACGCAACAGTACAATTGGTTTTTCATCGGCTTGTCTGAAAGAATAAGAGAACTAATTGGTGTTTATAAAGCTATTTTGTATATTGTATGTAGTGTTTTTTTATGTGTGTATATTTTTTTACTATGCATCACATGTGATGCCAGGACTTCTGGATACAAACTTACCCCTCCACGTCCATGAATCACATATGATTCATTTACAACTACACGCCAATTTTATTATTTTTCAGGTTATATTGTTGACATTGAAGTGTTTCGGTCTCACTTTATTAGTTATTGTCTAGTGTGAAAATGGGTGGTCGTGGACTTAGTGACGAGGAGTTGAAGAATGTTAGAGGAAAGTGACTAGGAGCTATTTTCTAGCGATAGCGACGACGATTACGTACCAGATACAATGGAAATGAAATGCAACAAATATTGACACAATTGACGGATATGGCAGGTACATCAGGGAAACATGATGAAGGTTCTGCTAGCATTAGTAAAAGTCATTGGACTTACATTTCTCCACCTCAGAAGGAAACTTTCATAGGTTCATCTGGTATCCAAAATATTGACAGTACAATGGAAAATGGTAATGCTTCTCTAACCCGCATTTATTATAAATTTATAAATGAAGACGTCTAAATTTTATGGACAAATTTATATGCTCATCAGGTTGTGAATAGTCAAGAAACAGTGAAAGGAAGAATGCAACGATGGAAAGATACTAATGAAAGTGAAATGAAAACGTTTTTGGAATGGCATACAATCGTTTTACTAGCCTACTAAGATGCTGGCGTTTTGCAGATAACACAGCAGAACATTCTAATCGATTATATAAAATTCAACCCCTGATTGATCTAGTAATTACAAATTTACACTTTCTCGGGGATGATGTTGTTGTTATCGACGAATCTATGATACCGTTCAGAGGTCGGCTTCTATTCAGTTAATATAACCCTTCAAAAAGTAAAAATATGGATTGAAAGCATACTAATTGTGTACAAAAGATGGTTACGTTTGGTCTTTCGATGTTTACAACGGTCAAACCCTGCCAGGTATCGATAAACCTAGATGTGTGGTTATAAAACTATTAGACAGACTAATAAACGAAGGACGACTTCTAGTTGCAAATAATTATTATATTAGCATACCTCTTGCGAATTGCCAGAAATCAAATAATACAGATTTGTGTGGTACACTTCGTAGTAATAGATTGGGAGTTCCTAAGGAAATAATCCAGAAGAAATTACGCAGGGGCGAAAAAATAACGATGCAAAAAGATAATATAGTGATCACTAAGTGATAAGAGATGTTTTTCAACATGTTTTGGTGATGAAGAAGTGTGGAAGACGAAATGAACAAGTAAAACCGGGAATGATAAGTGAATACAATAAGGCGAAAAAGGGGATCGATGTATCAGACCAACTTTCAAGTTACCAGTCACCAATGAGAAAATCACTGATATAGTATAAAAAAATTGCAATAGAATTAGTTTTCGGGGCAGCGATTGTGAACACGTTCCTAATTTTCAATGAATTGTAGCAAGAGAAGAAAGACAAAGAGTCGCTTTTAGAAGTGAGAGAGGCAATCACTAAAGAACTTATGGGAATCACAAAGGAACCAACCTAATACATCCCCTGGTCAACCCTTATCTCAGCATTTTCTGTCGGAAATTCCGAAGCTTTCCCACGATAAAATTCACAGGAAAAGGTCCTGTTTTGCTTCTTTAACATCCGTAACGGATGTTAAAGAAGCAAATTTTGCTGGAAAAAAATCCCAAATTGTCTGCCAAGCAAGTTCATACTGAATGTAAATCGTGTGAGAAGCCATATTGTATGAAATTTTTTGAAAATAAACATAAAAATTTGTCTTTTTTTTCAGTTTTTTTACTTCTGAAATAAAATACTCTTTTCTTCACATTTTGAAATCTGTTTTATTTGCTCCTAACATTGCGTGTAATTTGAAATATTTGATGTAGCTATGTGTAAAAAATAGGAAACTTTTACGCAGGTTCATTATTTTTTCTAAAAAAAAAATACTTTCTTGTTAATAAGTCCACAAAAGATTAAAAACGTAGGTTTTTAATGAACGAAATGACGAGGTCCCCGGGAAACACATATGATGGCTGAACTTATTACAAAAAAACTATTGCGCATCTGTGATTGGGTTGGGTTCCGATCACATCTGATTGCGCATCACATGTGATCGGAACAAAGGGTTACTCTTACGAAGAAAGGCTTAAGTTTTGCAAATTACAGTGTCTGGAGACTAGGCACCGGCGAGGTGATCTGATAGAGATGTATAAAGCCTTGAATGGTTTGAGCACGCTCAAGGCTCATGGAATTCTGCCTCTTGCTCAGAATAATCACCTGAGAGGGCATAAATTCAAATTGAGGAAAGACAGTTGTAGGATGGATGTGCGGAAGTTTGCCTTTAACCAGCGGGTAGTTGATTGGTGGAACAGACTTCCATCCCTTGTCGTGGAAGTTGATGGCCTAAATAAATTTAAAGCTGAGCTGGACAGGTATTTGGAACGAACGGAGGGGTGAAATGGGAGCGTTTTTTTTTTTTTTTTTTTTTTTTTGGCTGATGCTGCATAATGATGCTGATTTTTGGCAATGGGAAATTGTGGGAGCGAAGTTAAAAAATATGTAATTAATGATATTGAAATTTCGCAAGATTATTTAATGAAAAAACTTTCAAGCCTACAGACTAGTAAGGCTCCTGGAGTTGATGGAATATACCCTATAATCTTGAGAGAGGCGGCAAGCGAGTGCATTGAACCACTGAGGCTGGTTATGCGAGCGTCACTAGACTCTGGGGAGATTCCCTTGGATTGGAAAAGTGCAAATGTATCTCCCATACATAAGGGTGGCTCTAAAAGTGAAGTGGGAAATTATCGACCTGTCAGTCTGACTTCAGTAGTAGGGAAAATCATGGAGGCATTGATCAAGGGTGGAATTCAGGATCATTTGGATCGAATTGAAATTCTCAAGGATACTCAGCATGGTTTTGTAAAGGGAAAATCATGTTTAACAAATCTGGTTCGATATTTCGAAAGGGTCACTCACGAGCTGGATTTAGGGAATAATTTCGACATTGTTTATTTAGATTTCAGCAAAGCTTTTGACTCAGTCCCACATGAGCGGTTGCTTTATAAGCTGGAACAGGTAGGAATCACTGGGAAAATCCTTAGATGGATAGAAGGATGGCTTCAGGGCAGGAGGCAGAGGGTTGTGATAAATGGCTATTCCTCAGATTGGGTTGATGTAAGAAGTGGGGTTCCCCAAGGATCAGTATTAGGACCACTGTTGTTTTTAATTTTCATAAACGACATTGATGAAGGGATAGAGGGCGTGATGTCTAAATTTGCAGATGATGTTAAAATTGGTAGAGTAGTTAATGATCACTGTCAAGCTGAGCTTCTTCGGAGAGACCTAGATAGACTTCAAGAATGGTCAGAAAAATGGCAGCTGTGCTTTAATCCAACAAAGTGTAAGGTATTACACCTGGGAAACAGTAATCCCAAAATAACTTATTCACTTGGTGGAGTTCAACTAAACCCAGTACTGGAGGAAAGGGATTTGGGTGTTACGATACGGTCAGACATGAAATTCTCTGAGCATTGTAAACAGGTTGCAAGGAAGGCCCATGGTGTCCTATCGATGATCTATCGAACTTTTGCAAGTAGAGATAGGGACGTGATAATCCCATTATATAAGGCCTATGTTAGACCACACTTGGAATACTGTGTTCAAGTATGGAGACCGCACCTAAAGAAAGACATCGAGCTTCTTGAAAGGCTGCAAAGAAGGGTAACTCGCCTGGTGAGATCGGCAAAAGGGCGTCCTTATGAAGAAAGACTTCGAATATGTGGGTTGCAGAGTTTGGAAACTAGACACCTTAGAGGAGATTTGATTGAGGTGTTTAAGGCTCTGAGAGGCATCAGTAAAATGAATGAGGACAAAATTTTCAAGATTATAAATGATGCTAGAACTAGGGGACATAAATTCAAGTTACGCGGGGAAATGTTTAGATTGGACTGCAGGAAGTTTTATTTTAGCCAGCGAGTTATAAATTACTGGAATAAGTTGCCTTCATGGGTGGTAGAGGCCGACAGTTTGGGGAAATTCAAAGGTCATCTGGATAGTACTTTCGGGTAAGGGAAGCGCATAGGATGATAGGATTAATTTCCTTTTTATTTAATTTTTAATTTCATTTTATTATTTTTATTTATTTATTAATTATTATTATTTATTTATTTAATTTTTGTTTTTATCATTGTTTTGTTCGGATTTTTTTTTTTTTTTTTTTGGCTGGTGCAGCATAAGCCATAGGCTTTCTTGCACCATACGGCCGTTACTAATACTAATACTAAGCTTGCTTTCTTGCATCATATGCCTCTACTAATGCTAATTTCCTGGACAGCGAACGTCCTTGAATTAAGGAAGTTAATTTAAAAGAGATTCAGCAATTATTATTTCAGATATTTACTTATTATTTAGTTTAGTTTGAGTTATCAGAATAAATATCGAAATCAGAATTTTTATCCCAGTAACTAGAAAGCTTTCTAGTTATCGGGATAATACGCAGGCTAAGACATCAAAAGAAGTACGGATCACATCGAGAACGTCCCCATGGTTCAATGGGGACGTTCTCGATGTGATCGTAAACAGAAGGGCCATTGAGAAAAGGAGGACTAATAATCAAGAGGATCTCATTACTTATAAAACGGAAAGAGCTTTGTTTTTAAGGCAAAAAAGAACGGCTCACAGGAAATTGATTCTCGACAAGATGAGACACTCAAAAAGAATACACGCGTTTACTCGAAAACATTCTAAAATGGAAGAGAAGACCTTTGTGGAATTCGGAAAATTGGCTTCGAGCAGCCCATGAGCAGCTTAACCAGTCCATCTTTCCAATAGGGCCAAGAGCAACCAGTACTCATTGATTTCACTATCTCCAGAGACCAATTGATCAAGATCACAAAGAAACTACCACTAAAGTCAGTAGGAGGTCCGGAAGGATTTCCTATTTTCATTTTGCAACTATGCAGCGTCTACATTGTGGATATCCTAGTGTATATTTTTAGTCAAATCGTCGCCAGCGCGAATCCATTAGAAATTTGGAAAGCATACTTTGTGAGCACAGTACCAAAATATAAGACCCAAGGGACGAAAAGGCCTTCAGGCCCATTGCCATCACCTGTGGACACTTAACTCTTTGAGGAGGAAGTTCAACCTGTGCTAACACTGCTTCAACCATCAGCTTCCACACCTCTACACTGTAATTAAAGGTAGATCTACCAGCACCAACCTGCTTGACCCACAAAAATACAGAGAACTCTGAGCGATCGGGGGCAACTTCATGTGGTCTTCTTCGAGGTGAAAGCAGCCTATGACTGAATTGCTTCAACATTACGGATGCACTACAAATTCTGAAAGCAATTCTTAAACCGAGATGCCTTGTGATTATACAGCAAAGCTATTAATATATAGTAGAAACTCGACTGTCCGGACCTCGATTATCCAGGTTGCACAGAGTAATATATTACGTTATAGATAAAAATATATAGCGGTTATTGCGATGCGCGGTGAAGCAGTAAGTAGTGAGCGGTACACGCGCCAGTATGGCATGAGTAGATATGTTGGAGATTTAAACACATTTGCGTATTGTGGTCTGAACATCTGTGCGAATTCAACTGGCAGACACCGATTGCCTTTGTTTCTTATCGGGAAGTCGAAAAATCCTAGTTGCTTCAAAAATGTAAGAAATCTTCCAGTTACGTATGATCATCAGAAAAAAGTATGAATAAATGGCGAAATTTTCAAACAATGGTATAAGAAACGTTTATTCCGGAAGTGAAAGAATATCAAAAATTCTTGATAAAGATGGATAAATATTATTATTGGTCGATAATGCACCTTCACATCCGTCGACAGAATGCTTAAACCAGATTGACAAAATGGTGGCGGTTAAATTTCTTCCACAAATGTTACATCTTTTCAATGTTTAGAGGTTGCTATGAAGCAGTTTGACACTGGAAGAATGTAAGACAAGACAACTTTTATGTTTAAAATGTGCATGTGAGTTGGCTGCGAACGAAAAGGAAAGCAACTTTAAACGAATGTCAGTAAGTGACTTTTTAAAGAAACAATAATTTTCTTTATGTATGTATTGCTATTACACATTTATTCATTTTATTAATTAGTTGGAAATTTTTAAGAAAACATTATATATATTAAAATTACGCGTAAAACGATTTTTAGTTTTTCCGATTGTACGGGGTTTTTCATTATCCGGACATCTCACCTTCCCGTTTCATTCGGATAATCGAGTTTCTAGTATATATAAGATGCCTGGTCATGAAATGAGTATCTCAAGGAGATGTCCTTTCCCTCTTACTGTTCGCCGCCACCCTTGAATCCTTCCTTGCATTACAACAGAGCTTTCTATCTTATGCGAAGACAAATCTGTACATAACACATCTGATCCTAAAAAAAGCACTGTAATCAGTCAACTGGCCAATCAGAAAACGTAACAACTAGAAAGATATCTAGAATCAATCAGTTTAAAAAAAAAAATAATAATAATAATAACTAAATAATAATTAATAGATCAAAGCAAAGATGATAATCACAATGTAAAAATGAAGTAGTAATTACAGCGAAAAAGGACTAAAAATCACAGCGAAAAAAGGACTACAAGTTGAGCAGAACATGAAATGACATAGGTTAACTAACTAATATCGGTACTTACATAAATGTCCTTTACAAACAGCAAGATAGGACAAGATGCCGTCGCGATATGCCTTGTCTATAGTCTACAGGTCGATGTCAATGTTGAGCGAGTTGAGAGTGTCCAGAGTCGCATTAGGGAAGTGTCTCTTGAAATTTTGTAACCGCTGGAGCCTTGAGCACAAGGAGGGGGTACTACACAGATGTCTGCCTGGCAAACGCCAACCAACCGTTTTGTAACTATTTTGTGATCGTTTTGTGATCCTGCTTAGCTGAGCACAGATGTGTTTTTGTTGTTATTTGGTTTTTAGGAGCATTAGCAACTAAGGCCATATTGCTCCGGAATATGCTGTGGTCATTCCCTGACCTTTCCGCATCCTCCGTATTTGGTGGTGACGGGCTCGAACCCCGGTCTAATCAAGAAGCGTGTGGTACGCACTGCTGCTCCTTCCCACCTGGCTACGGAGACGCCACAGATGAAGGAATGACTTTATTTTTAGCATATGGGCTCTGTGGACTATGGGCGTATATTGCAGGTTGCAGCAGAGAGTAGATTTAGATGTTGTGTAGATCTGGTGCGACCACCAGGTGGCCCACTTCAGCACCCAGAATTCGAGACCCCATAGTTTCCTGAGGCTGGTGGGTGGTGCCGCCGAACAAACTTCCACGACATAGGAGAGCACACTACAGAAGTAAGTTGCAAGGTATTTCTTGATTATTTGCTTATTGTATGTTTTGCACAGATCAATTTTCATTCCCCAGAACGCTCTCAGGGTTTTGGAATACTGAGCTTGGATTTGTTTTTTTATAGGTGAGGTTGGCATCAAGGATTACTCCTAGGCATTTGACACTGTCTGTGGGAGTCAGAACATTTCCCGCCAATTCCGGAAGTAGAGAAGATACAGTATCAGCAGAAGTCATCCGACTTGGCGTAAAGATGAGATAGTTTGACTTCTCTGGATTGACTGACAGGCCAAAAAATTTAGCATACTTATAGAATGCATTTAGGTAGCTGTTTACAGATTCAGACGCGGTTTGTCTTTCTTGTGAATCACCAACATGGCGTTTGCATGGCAAGTAGCAAACAATATCATCAGCATACGATAGGAAAGTTGGAATTTGATCCATTAGTGGAACGAATATTGCTGCAAATAACAAGGCTGAGAGAGAACCACCTTGTGGGATCCCTACTTCATCGCTTTTAGTGACTGTAATGCCATCGTCTTTGAAGTGAAGCATTCTCCTAGATAGCAAATTATTGAGGATCTCGAGCATATTTCCGAGTATCCCGTAGAATCTCTCAAGTAAGGCAAGAAGGGGTGTTATTTGAACTGAGTCGAAAGCAGATTTCATGTCCAGAAAAATGGTGTGAAGATCTTCGTTGTCATTCCAGGCGTGAAGTATTTTCTGTGATAAGAACTGTAGGCAGGTTACCGTAGATCTATTAGGCATGGCATAATGGGTGTGTTCTGGCCTATGCGCAAAGATTGCGAGTGCTACATCATTATAGATGCACTTCTCGAGGCATTTCAGGAAGGGAGAGGCAATTGATATTGGCCTGAAGTCAGCCGGTCTGTTCGCACGAGGCTTTTTCGGAACTGTCAGGACTCTGTATGATAACCAACTTGAAGGCAACTGTGCAAATTTGAGTACTTTGTTGTAAAGTTGAGTGAGCTCTTTGCTGATGAAATAGGAAGCAATCAAGCAAATATCGTTTATATATGCAACTATAGAAATTATCTGCAAAGGAAAAGGAAGAAAGAGAGGGAACTTATGGACAAGGGCCACTGATAGACAGAAAGCACCCGACATCTATAATTGTAGTATGTATAGATAAAGTTTTTGAGAAAAGAAAAAGGAAAATGGGGGAAGACAACAGGTAGTAACAGCTACTAATTGAAAAGCATAATAATAATAAAATATAAGAAAAAATACATTTTTAAACACCAGATAAAAAATATAAATATATACACATATTTTAAATAGTATGAATCAGAGCTGTAATACTCAATATGTTTTACGTTGATAATAATATTAGTAAATTAATAAGAGGAGTTTACCTCAATATAGTACGTGGAACACTTCCGTATGATACCCTCCAGAAATTAAAACGGAAAAAACGAAAAAATCGACAACTTACCAGTACATTAAAGTAAAATATAAATAATTAAAGTAAAATATAAATAATTAAAGTAAAATATAAATAATTAAATAATCAATTTAACACAATTCAAAATCAATTCATAACAATTAAAATTCAAATTAACGCAATTAAAAGAATCTAACGAAAATATTCAAAACGATTTTCCTTCCTTAACGCAATTAAAAGAATCTAACGAAAATATTCAAAACGATTTTCTTTCCGTTTTAATTTCTGGAGGGTATCATACGGAAGTGTTCCACGTACTATATTGAGGTAAACTCCTCTTATTAATTTACTAACACATATTTTAAGTATGTTGTCGCATATCGTCCCATTTTCCTTTTCTCAAGAACTATTATCAACACATATATTTATATATTAATATGTATTAATATATATCTAAATATATTAATATATATACATAATCTCTCCAGAAAAAAACTCTGGAGAGATTAACGCAGCTGAATAGTCTTAGATTTCATTTGTCTCTTATTCTGCATTAAGGAAAATGAACGAATTATTAATGATGATGGTTCCTTAACAATTGTATGCAGTCACACATCTAATTATTACAAATCAACTCATCAATGCTCAAATGCGTATTGGACAACAAAAGTGTAATAATCAAGCGAGAAAGAGCTCTTGCCTACTAACTGTATTATAAAAGGAAGTAATTAGGGGAAATTAAATTATGATCTTTGAAAGATAAATAAGGATGATAACTGTAGAACAAAGGACACGATATTTAGCTAGGATGAATGATAGATACAGTTATGATGCGCTACAGAGAAAAGTGTAATTTGCCATCAACTTCAACACGAGAAAATTACTTAATCGCGACATTCGGAGATTTAATCGAACGACTTGAACTCATAACGTTCCCCTTGAACAGTGGAACTTTGAGTTCGAGCATTAGAATTAAGGCCTGAAATCTGACAGTGCAAAAAACAATGAGATTGCAAAGTCCATTTCTCATCAGATGGCTGTCCGAGGATAAAATATTGTCTATCGCGCATAAAGCAAAGAACTTTATGCGCGATAGACATTTCTTCCTAACACGCTTAGAATTCCATCAGATCAATGAAATATCTCATTGCCAGTTGAAGTTTCCTTTTTTATAGCATATTGCTATGCTATATAAGGGTCTTGGGAATACAGGTGCGATCGGATATATCTCATGCAGACAACGGTGCCACCTATAATTTGTCATAAATTTCGAAGGGCAGAACTGGCAACCTTTGGAGAAACTCAACTTCACAAATTTATCGTTTTTACCTGTCATGGAGGAATATTTTTCCCAGGTTGCGTTGGTGTACACTTTATAGGACTTTCTCCGGTCAAGGTACGTGATTGCAATACGATAGTATCGGGTCTCTGTCATGCAATACAGCTCTTCGACAACCAGAAGTGCCTGTCTCCCTATTCGGCACTCATCTCCCGCAGTTTATAGGATTCGTTGCAGAGAGCAGGGGAGTACGATGTCAAATCGATCATGAATAGGAAGCCGCAGGGAGAATTTGTCGTAAAGAGACAGGAGTGGCACTCTTTTCCATGAGGATGTTTCTTGTTCTTTCGCATATCCTCCAGACGCTTTCGAAGAGAACCACTTCCAGCCTAAACAGAAAAATATTTCACGGTTTCGCAATCAGAAGCTATAAATTTTATGGAAATATACACGTCAAGTGGGGAGCAGAAAATGTTAAAATGAAACACTTTGAGGATGAAAAAAAAATGTCATAATTTTGTCGAAAAATCAAAAAAGTAATCTTAAGCAGTCGGTCGAAAATAAAATCTGCTATACAGTATTTAATAGTTAATAGTTTTCAGTTAAGAGAGCTTAATTGATCTGTATATACAATATGCCGGTCATTTCATTCGTTCATCATAAAATAAAAGAAACAAAAAAAGACAACTTCCAGGAACACATTAAAGAAACTTAAAGCCTAACGAAATATAAATCTGCTTACATAACATTTGTTTCATATATGTGGCAAAAAATAAATTAAATAATAAGATTAGTTAAGATAACCCAAGACAGTTTCCATGGGTTGGGCTTTATGTGAGATCCTTGTCCAGCCGAAACAATCTCAAATCAGTTGATAGTTGTGGAGTGCATGTGCCAATCTAGGGTAAGCTGTATATACTTTTTGTAATTCCGATTTTGCACAAGTCAGCATCCAGGGATTGAACTAGATGGAGCTTCTCATAAGGGAGGAAGCGATCTTTAAACTGCAGCCTTGAAGGAAGAGCAAGAAGCGTGGGAGTGTAACGGAGAACTGGTTGGGGATCAGCCAACAGTGTCCCAAATGTTGGGCGCGGAGATTCTCCCAGCGATCATTTTTATGGTGAAGATGAGCCTACTTTCATGCATTAAGACTGAGAATCTGGTTAAATTCAGTGCTTTGGCCATTGGAGTGGTGTGCTGCTGTGGTGGAAGATGGTACTTCCAGGTCGCCCACTTCAGGTGCCAATATTCTGCGGCGTTCAACGGTTTGACTGTTGTGTTTTCAGTCGAGCACCACAGCTCTACTCCAGCATACCTTCGAAAATCATCCTTCTGATCAGATTTGTGTTCCGAATATGTAGCAAGTGCTGTTTGGCAACCCACAGTTTCCTGTTGAATTTGGCACAATTCTTCTATATGATGGTGTAATCTTAATTTTTGGTCAAAGATCACACCCAGCCCTCTCTCTCTGCTTTTCGACACGGGGGATCAGGACTCCGTCAATCGCAAGCTGAATTATATAATAGCTGGTGTGGGTTTAAATGAGAATACCATGACGGCAGATTTTTCAGGGTTAACTTCCAGATCAAATCTCGTGAGGTACTGCTGTATTTCGGATTAAGTCTTGTTGATGGTTAGGGTAGTGTCTTTTGCCTCATCGGCAAATTTATTTTTGTTAAGATGTTTGAATTAAGTGCGGACACATCTTTAATCATCATCCGTTAAAAAAAAAAAAAAAAAAAAAACACCAGCAGATGTTAGAATGCATGAACTGTGTAGATCGGGAATAAAAATCGAATACAGTTCATGTATTCGATTTTTATTCCCGTTTTATGAATTAATCAGCTCATTTGGCTTTAATTTACTTTATGAATTTATTACGTCAAAAAGGTACAAGAAATATGGCGACAGTTATGCGCAAAGCTACAAATGACCTCAGAGATCTCGAATTCCTGCAGTCTATTCAATTGACCATAAACCCCGATAAAAAAGCAAAAATGACTTTCACACATCAGAAAGCTACAAATAATTTAAACAGGCATAAAGGGAACAACTGTCCTTAAAGTCAAAACTCATACTGAACTACAACTTACCTGGGATGAGGGACTGATACTCAGACGATAATTTGGAAATATAAAGCGAAGACATGTTACTGCAATATGGGGGATCAGGCAAAAGCTTATAGGACAGAAATCCAGTTCTGGCCTATAAGCTATGTCCAACACTTCATGAGCTTTGATTATAATCAATCTCATCAAAAATGATTATTGTCTGATGAGATGGACGGACGGATGATAAGGAAGTAATTTACCATGTCTCGGTCCATCCTTCTTTTTCAACCTTATCCTATCAAGAGTGAAGACTACTTAACAAAACATTAAAGTATTAGTCGAAATGATCATTAAAGTATACACGCTCCTGGTCGCGACAATATTCGGTTTCCACAAAGGAAAATAAGGAGACAAATCGACCAGTCCCTGCGGAGTTCAGTAGTATGGAGTTCCTCAACATGTTGTTACTGATCAACACCATCCACATGTTTAATACGTTAAAACCCTTCCAAAGAAATTCTGCACGGATAGAACCCACAGGAGATAAGTCATAGCTCAGACATACCAACACATCCCGCTGTGATGTAAACCATAAAATTATAACTCTTTTGTATCTGACGTGAGAGTATCCTTAAAAGTGACCTCTCTGAACGAATATTAAGCAACATTAAAAATAGTAATAGTGATTCGCTATAGGATTGTGTTGTGTTTGTAAGGGATCAGGAATTACATAAACATACAGATGAAACCATGTTCTTTGCTCAATGATGGTAGAATAAGCAGAAAAAGAAAAGCAAGGTAAAGAAATAATGTCACTTAATCACTTAACTTACAGTAGCATTAAATTGGATATTATGCTTATATAAATATATTGCACAGTCTGAACATAATGTGTATTATTTATTTTATCGTGATGTAATACATATTTCTATCCTGCCAGCTGTGTCAGGTTTCCATTATCTGGAATAATTCGATATTTCTGAGAGCATTATTTTACTTTTGACATAAATCTGAATTATATAACATAATGTACATGACAATCATTTTATTATTTCTTTCTTTATAAACACATGAAAGATGCGAAAAGGGAAAGCAACATTCTTGTTTGATTATCAGCAGAGATTCATCATGCATTAAATGAAAAGTGGCAGTGATCACAGTGTACTGATGTGGGATTTATTCGAAGAAAAGACTATTGTCAAGAGTAAAGGAAAGGGACCTTGTTTTCACAAATGTGATTGTAATGGTTTTATACAATTAGATTATTTTCAGTGGGACCAAGTGATGTTTTTAACAAACGCAAATGTCAAATGGAGTCATACTAGAAGTTACTAAGCAAGATTTTTAAAGAACAAAGAGCTACCGTTCAAGATTTAGATTAAAATGAATGTCAGTTGTACTAGTGAGCTTAGAGACAGGGAAGAAAAATGTACGAGTTGATTATAAATTGCCAGGGGGACAGACAATCGCACAAAGTATAAATTAGTCTGCGATCAGTTATCTAGAAAGTTAAGCAGACTAAAGAAGATTATGAGAAATCTTTGGCTAAGACCACAAAGAAAAGTAGCAAAAAATTCTTTTCTTACGTTAACACTCGAAGAAAAGAGATAAACCACTTTCCATCCACATGGACTGTAGATGGAAAGAGTGTCGATATCCTTTGCCAGGCTGCTGACAAACTGAATAAATATTTTGCTTCTATATTGACGGTTCCACGTCAATTCGTTGCTAAAGAATTCGTTGTACGACAGTTCGGTGTGCACGACAATTCGGTGTACGAGACGGTTTGGTGAAAGACACTTGGTGTCGCATCCACCAGTTGTCTTTCAGGTGAATGACATTTGGTTGCATGTGACAATTTGGTGAAAGACAATTGGTGAATGAGAAATTCAGTGTATCACAGAGATTAGAAATTAACAAAACCAGTGAAGTAAATGGTTTATAAAACAACAGAATTGTGGAGACTTAAAAAGTAGAAATGAAGAAATTTTAAATATATTTTTATCCATTTATTTTGGATAAATAAATTAAGATTCACGGCGATCCTTCCCATAAGCAGGTTGAAAAGTGAGTATGTGCCTATTTGACTCCATATTGTAACACTAATTCAGGTAAGGTTATTTATTATTTTTTAACATACCTATCAGTTGAATCCTATGCTTTTCCAGGAGCATGAATCGGTTTAGGATTGGCAAGCGAGAAAATAACCGGCGAAGAAACCAGGTGAAAGGAACAGAAATAAAGATTACATAAAAAAAAGTATTTTAAAAGTTTTTCTTTATATCTTATCTCCATACTAACGATATTTCAGGTACCATTGTGGTTAGTATCCATGCCGTGTGAAAAATGAAGTAGTTCGGATCCCCATCAGAAAGGAAGAATTTTTACTGGTAGGTGCTTGGTTCCCTCAGCTATCTAGTAACTCGGGTTTTTTATGAAGCAAAAAAAGGCAAACAGACAATAAAACATATGCAATTAGTAGGCACCTTACGAGTTTAGTTGTTTGGTTCAAAAATAAGCACCCTTTTACTACCGTTCTCCATGCTTCGTTAGCATGGATAACGGTCTTTTGGCGTACCATCCTTAGTTAGGAGCGTCGAGAACCGCCACGAGACCTGGTGAAAACGCCTCACTGGACCAGAGCATTTGTCCATGTAGGGAACTCTGACTCCAATTCAGTTCCGACCCTTACACAATATCCAAAGAAGTACTAGCATACCACTAACTTCTTTCAATAAAAAATGTAACTGGGGTTGCAAACCAAAGTCAGAAGGTGTGCATTACCCAGCCGGCATCCTTTAATGATCTCCACTTCTGGTCTATGAAACAATCCCTCCACTCCCCATGCGTATTTCCTAAATGCAACTTACAGAAGTGAAAATAAAGTGCTAACAAGGTTCTCTTGTATCCCAATCTTTAACCTGTCAGTGGCATTTTTAAAAAAGTAGAATGTGCATTAAAAAACGAAGTTGGCTAATACGCTCCATCAAAAATATAAAATATCCAGAACAGTATCGTGATCACTAAATTCATCATTTGTACGCGGCATGTTAAAAGTTTTTATTTTCTGTCTCTTGCTGAATTCTCCCAACGAATTCGCCGAACTGGATTGGCCACCAATTGTCTTTCACCAAATTGTCACAAACAGCGAAATGTCATTCACCAAACTGTCTCGTACAACGAATTGACGTGATCCTACATTCACCTCTTCAAAGGGCTTCATGCCTTTTAGTTTCCTCATCATAGTAAGCTACAGCAACAGAAATGGTTGGTGCTACCCAAGTAACCTTCGGGGAAAAATATCTCTCAAATACTTAAAGTAATAGGAAAGGGGGATGGATTTATTTATTTGTTTAACTTATATGTAATCCAAAAAAAAAAAGAAAATATACAGTAAAAGTGTTGCTATTCGGCGAACAGATAATTGTAACGCTCTAGTAACTGCACATTTATTTTCTATAACAAGATCCCAATCACAGCAGTTTTCTTCGCGTTCTACATCAAGAAAAAAAATATAAGTCGTCGCAGTCCGGGATCCCTTTCTGGCGTTAAATTAATGTCAAGTCCGTATTGTGATAACATACTTTTAATATGCAACACCTTCCTATTACGTATTACAGAAAAAGGTGCATTAATGCCACACGTAAAATTAAAATAACTTACAAAAGCAAAACTAAAATAACTGTGTTGGTAGTGGCTGCTGCATAAAAAGTTCGCAATTTTGATTTGGTCATTTCTGTTGACTTGTGAGAATCGAAGACTAGACTGTAATTATTGCATTTTTGCAGATACTGGCGATATTGATCAATAGAATTGGTAAATTTAGTTGGAATTTGTGATACAATATCGTAAAATAATTTTACGTAAAATAATTTCAGCTTTTTTTTTTTTTAATAAAATAAGATTAACAGAAATTTTACTTTTACTATTGTTAGCCATTGGTTTTTCGCACGTTGATGGAATTCTCGTATAAGCGGAATGCCCTAATACCCGCGAATGGCGGATAGTAAGTTTTTACCAAGCTTGGAAATGATTGGGTGCGAACTGTAAAGTCAGATGCGATGTGTTTCATTCACACAGTTCTTGAACAGGCTTCAAGAATGTGAATGAAAGCTACTTATATTTTTAATTTTTTATAGAGTTCTTTACACCAGCTTCAGATGTTTTAACCCTCTCACAAAAATGCACACTTGTATGTACATGATAAACCATGTGAACCAGCGTATTTCAAGATAAAAGAAAAAGAATTCGCGGAACAGATTTTGAAGGTGCAGGAGGCTGATCGGAAAAAGAAAACAATAGCAATCGAGCAAGCAACTACGAAATTGTGCGAAGCCCTTGGGACAATTCCTTGCGCCCTACAGGAAATAAGTACTGAACTGTGTCGCTGCACTAATGACCGCAGCGTAGTCACAAAACAAGATGCAGCCACGCAAACAACACCCCTGGAGTTTGGGCCAAACTGCCTACGCAAAACGGAAAGATACACGATAAAAATCCCAATAGGGTGGCTAAAGAAAATGAAAGCACCCTCGAAACTCTTCTAATTAAATCAGATTACTTCCAGTTCCTGAAATCACTTGAAAGTCGAGATGAGAAGAAGAAAAGAAAACCAAGCGACAAACGGCCACAGGAAGTAACCGGAGCCAACCACGTAGTGAACCACACTAAGTTGACTCAGTTTCACGAAAGAAACGATGGTGTTGTACCACACCACAATAGACATGAACCGAGGATCATCGACCAGGGATGCGTATCGAGAAGCAAGAACCCCACCCCATTCCCCCCCACTGGAAGGCAACCAAAGAATTTCAACAACACTAGCAAACAAGTAATTATCAAAGACTCACCGCAATAAACAGACGCTCGCAGAGAAATATGACATCTGTCGCCTAGCCCAGGACCAAAATTTTTGTCTCCCTGTTTGGACCCTCAACAAGCCCCGAATCCATATAGAGAATGTTTCTTGTGGAACACAATATCCCATCGAACTAAAACAGCTTAAAACTAGGCAAACAGGCTACGCCTCATTTCTAGTAAGGTGTTCACCCTCTGCCTACGAAAAAGTTCTGGATCCCGACTTCTGGCCCCCAGGCATACTTATTAGACCTTTCTCTGAAGAAAAAAGGCCATTCCCCCAACAATCCCTACTAACTCGTCCTCTGCAATAGCAATCACCGATTCCAAAAAACCTCCATCCACGCCCCACATTCAGGATCTTCTCGCAAAATGTGCGCAGTATTGTCAACAAATTGGCCCCTCTGCAATCTCTCCTGCTCGACGAATACGATTTCATTTGTATCCAGGAAACTTGGCTTAACCATGGAAGACAAATTATCCACATGGCCACTCCCCATCGATACAGAAATATTTGCAACGGCAGAGACCACAGACGTGGAGGTGGCGTCTCCATCATATATAAAGACATCCACCACCTTGTGTGTGCACAACTCAGCGCAACCCTGCATTTGAAACCATTCCTGCAATTTTTAAAGTCAAAGAAGTGAGGACTCAAGTTGTTGCTGTATATTTACCTCCTGACCATAATCCCTACACAAGGGATGAGCTAACTACCTGGATTAGTATTAGTAACGGCCGCATGGTGCAAGAAAGCCTATGGCTTATGCTGCACCAGCCAAAAAAAAAAAAAAAATCCGAACAAAACAATGATAAAAACAAAAAATAAATAAATAAATAAATAACTAAATAATAATAATTAATAAATAAAAAAAAATAAAATAAAAAGGAAATTAAACCTATCATCCTATGCGCTTCCCTTACCCGAAAGTACTATCTAGATGACCTTTGAATTTCCCCAAACTGTCGGCTTCTACCACCCATGAAGGCAACTTATTCCAGTAATTTATAACTCGCTGGCTACTCAAATAACTACTAAAACAAGAAGAATCGTCAAAAATTTTTTACCTTTGTATTATATTGCGCTGTATTTAATTTATTGTATTCGGCTGTGACCCTACTAGCATATACCGCTGTACAGAAATTGTATACTTTAAATAAAGTAAATAAAAATAAATAAATAAATTCGCCATATTAGGAACTGGAATTTTTCAACAGTCCGTAAGCCTCATCTCCATATTAATCTCTAAATTCTACTCTAGCCGATGTAAAACTTTCAACAGTAACTGCTATGATGAGCGTTGGTATTTCTGCTTTACATTTTGTATTCTGTATTACACAAGTAAAGAGTATTTCTTTAACACGAAATCTGCTTCAAATGAGAAAAACCGAATATTTTTATTTACATCAACGGCGTAGTAATTAAGAATTAAAAATTCAGCTTACTCATGGATCGCCCTGTTACTGCAAAAATATTATCGGAAATACAAAAATATGTTTTTGTATCTAAATATTATCGGAAGAATAATTCACGAACAGAAAGATCTAGTCGATATGAATCAACACGTTTCCTTTTATTTCTTATTCCACTGTGCTGCTGCCGAAAAGTTCTGGGTAATTTTATTGTTGTCTTGTTTCAAGAGACTCTCCCAGCTGCTAGGTGCCATTTACTTCTACGTGTATACACATCATTGCGTGCCTCGACTTTCCAGATCTAACGTGAACGCGCACATGGGGCCCCCGCTAGTGATAACACTGTCAAAGACAGAGAAAGAGACTTTCTTTAATCATATTCTTTCTCCGAACACATTTGTAGAGTTGGGATGACAACTCGAAAACTAGATTATAAATCAAAAATAAGAATACTGTATTACGTAAATCAAGAGCATCGATAATTATTTTTCTGTTCTCGTTAGAAGCGGATTTCAAGCAGTTCTCCCTAACAACCTCTCGAAATCACTAGATATTTAAGCTGAAAATTACAAATTTCAGCTTACAAATGAAATCGATTTTAATATTAGATAAGCTTTGAATTTGCATGTATCAATATATCGAGTTGTATACTTACTCGACTCAACTCTTTCCATTCGGAAATCATGGATCGAGTTTGAAATGCATAAAACATTCTTTGATTAAAATTTAGAAAGCTTGGCTCTAACACCACTGAAGTTTATATCAATATAGTAACAGAAAACTCGTAACTAAAATTAGGGAAACATTAACTTCAATAAACCGCAAATCGGTTCTTGAAAACTTTTCTTTTAAATGCATCAAATTAGCTTAATACACCAACACACACTTTGACTAGTTTTGCAAAAAAACATTGTTTTTATAAAAGGTAAAGATTTTCCACACTGGAAATTTATTCAAATCAGTAGCTGATGCTTTGTTGCACCGTATATATGCGGCGAACAAAAAATAAAAATGCAACAAATGCTAAATACGATTAACAATTGTATTCATAATTTATTATAAAGTCTACTGACCTGGTGGTCGTGCAAGTATAAACAAGAACATTAAGCTTTTCTTGAATGATGTCATAATATTATTATTATTATGACAATTTTTCTAATATTGTTGTTGCTATATTATTTCTCCCTGATGGGAGGCCCACCCCTGACGGGTGCTGGTACCAAGAGGGTGGTTATTATGTCTGGTGTTCTTGTTTATACTCCAGCATGACCACGAGGTCAGGAGTTTACAAAAATCAATCAATACAAATGTTAAATCGTACACTGATGGACAAAACTTAAGGACCAGTCAGGTTTTCACCTGTAGCTTCTCATAGGAGTGGCCTGCATATGGGAAAAGCATACCAAAGGAACCTCGTGGGGTACAGAAATGATGAAGGAAACAACACCGACACAACAATGGAAACAAACCGGTACAGAGGGACTTTATTCAAATATGGCAACATAGCACTGGCTGCCATGATAGAGATGCATCATTGCCAAAGATGGAACAAAGGGAAGAAGTGGTCCTCAGTGGGAGATATGACCACCCCTAATGTCGATGCAGGCTTTGCACCGCCTGTCCATACTTAGAACAATGTTGTTGATAAGTTCTTGAGGTAACATCGTCCATTCCTCTGTCAGCGCCATCTTCAGATGGTGAACATTTTCTGTTGGGTGTGGACGTGCCGCTAAGCATCTCCCCAGAGCGTTCCATAATATTCGATTGGATTTGGATCGAAGGGAACGTGCAGGCCAATCCATACAAACAATATCCTCACTTTCCAAAAGCATATCAAAGACTGACTGCAGTGCGATGGGGTGTGGCATTATCATGCATAAACAAGAACTCGGGATCAATGGCACCTCTGAACAGACACACACACACGGGGAAGGATTACCTCAGTACAGTAGCGTGCACCGGTTACAGTACCGCCTTCCAGTACTGGAGATGTGTACGTCCATCCAAGATAACGCCTCCCTAGACGGGAAAACCTCGACCGCCATATCGATCCCTTTCAGTGATGTTTGCGGGGTGATATCATGAGCCAACCTCTCGCCAGATTAGCTGACGTCCAGAATCGCTGCTGAGACTGAATCTACTCTCATCAGTAAAGAGTACCTTACCCCACTGCGCTGCTGTCCAGTCCTTGTGCCCGATGCACCACTGTAAACGGATCTCCGATGGGTAGGTGTTAAAGGGACACTGCGTACTGGTCGTCAGGCAAACAGTCCACCTTTGTGGAGTCGCCTGGCCACAGTTAAACGTGATATCCTGCGTCCTGTGCAGCTGGTTTGCAATGGATCCCGTTGTCTGGTGTCGGTCCCTCTTGGCTTGTAGAAGTATATAGCGGTCATCATTGGGCGTTGTTTGTCGTGGACGACCACTGGTGCTTCGAACAGCTGTACCTGTCGTTCTGAAGGCCGACCACACACGTGAGATAACTGCTGCTTTTATCTGTTTATGTGAGCCCTCTCATCGCGATTCAAATTTTTGCGTGTGCACCAGTTATACTGAACGGCCACAGTTATATGCAAATCGCCACAGGCTGTTTTTTTTTTTTTTTTGATTTTGTGGTTGTAACCTGTAGAAATAGTGGGTCCTTAAGTTTTGCACACCAGTGTATTCAGCAGTCACGGCTTGAACCCCGGTCCACTCAAAGAGCGTGTACTACTGCACTCCCGCTCCTGACCACTCGGCTACGTATTACTATTGGTGTCGAGGAATTCACTGGCTATCCTACGGGTGTTCAAGGATTGCGACTTTCTCTTGTTCCTTGTAAGTGTTCTCCAGGAGACTTATTGCTGCTAGGCTGTTTGTCAGGTCTTTGCCACCATACGTGGTTGACACAAGATCGGGATGGTCGTTACTTGTTGCATATGCCACATCTCTTTGATATACTGTCTTATGCACAAATAATGCTCAAATAATGCACAAATAATTTGCTTCTCAATGATGTGCACTGAGAAGCAATACATACAGCAGTTTGCAAGAAAACCCTTGGTAAACTGTCAAAGGAAATTATTCTGCTTCATGACAACACATATGGCACTGTGTTGTGTCTGGGTTTTCAATGAGACATGAATTTACAGTATGGGGTAGGTGTGTTTCCCCAACGATGTCAACGATGTGTTTCCCCAACGGTTGCCAGCACAAATAACGCTTAGTACGACAGTACGAGAATTCACAAGCATTCATTGGTTATGAAAATTTTAATTTAATTACCTAACCTAAAAATTATTTTAATTACGTAAATAAATTAAAAATTTTAATTCCTATTATTTTAATTACGTAATTAAAATAATAGGAATAAAAAGTATAAAATATCTTGTACATGCTAAACAGTGAACTGAGTGTTGCACCCTGTGCAGGCCTACAAAGAAGATAAAGATGTTAAGGCCTATTCGTAGTCTATACTACAATACGTAAATGAACACTATCGTAAATTCATTTACATACGTAAATGAACTATGCGAAAGTGAACATGCGCACGCGCATACGAAAATGAACATGCACTTCTTTTTTTTACGCATTTTGCGTATTTACGTACGTAAATAAATTTAACATGGTATGCGCGGCCGATACGAACGCGCATACCTAAATAGACATGCGCATGTGCATATCTATTATGCACGCGCACACGAAAATAAACATCCGCACGCGCATACGAAAATGAAAATGCACTTTTACCATTTATCAGTGCTGCATGTCTACATCGTGCATATCGATATAGTGTGGCATAGTGTTTTGTGGAAGGCGCCACCGGTGGTTTCCAACATTTGCACCATGGTACTTTGTGAAGAATTACAGAATCTCTGTAAAAGTCAGAAAAAGTGTGGTGACTGGTTTGTGACAGAGTTAGTTAGTTAGTTATTTGGTTTTTAGGAGCATTAGCAACTAAGGCCATATTGCTCCGGGATATGCGGTGGTCATTCCCTGACCTTTCCACATCCTCCGTATTTGGTGGCGACGGGCTCGAACCCCGGTCTAATCAAGAAGCCTGTGCTATGCACCGCTGCTCCTTCCCACCTGGCTACGGAGGCGCCTTTGTGACAGAGTAGTGCTATGTTCTGATGTTCTGTCTCTGGCTGCTTTAGCCGCAGGGCCCCTAAGGGTGCCACAATGCTCGCCACCACCACAGGGAGATGAGCCAGCGCATACCTAAATAAAATCTGGCTGGTTGCCTGAGCTTCCTGACAGAAACCAAATTAAAAAAATAATAATAATATAAAATAAATAAATAAATATATATATATATATATATATATATATATAAATAAATTTTTAAAAAAATAATAATAATAAAAAATAAAAATAAATAAATAAAATAAGTAAATAAAATAACAGATTCAAAAAAAATATGGACATGCGCACGTGCACGTCTAAATAGACACGCGCATACCTAAATGGTTTCACCAATGTGCGTTTCACGCGCATTGGTGAAACCATTTCTGTGCACACCAAGTTGCAAAAGTCCACAGTTGTAGATATAAATGCAGCTGAACAACTTTTCTCGTAACGGACTTCGAACACGCATACGTCAATGGTAGTAGGTGCAAGACGTCCTGGACAAAGCATCTCTGAAATAGCAGCTCTCCTGAACCGCTGTATCATCCACAATCAAGTGTTAACCAGCAAAAGATTAAATACTAAAAGTGTTATGGACATAGCTTTAAATATTGTGAATTCCATCAGAGGGCACAATCTCTTCAAAGGAGATTTTTCAAAATGCAACTCGATGAAAATGAACCAGATCTGATGCGAGGTGGTTGAGTCGGAGCAAGTTTCTACAGAGATTTCGAAATTTGCTGAATGAAATTAAAAAATTTGTTAATCAAAGGGGAGATGATTATCACCAAAAAAAAAAAAATAGAGTGGTTGTGTGATCTGGTTTTTTTGGCAGATTTCACCAGCAAATTAAGTGATATGAATTTGGAATTACAAGGAAAAAATAAAAATGTGGGTGGCATGATTAGTAGTATTTCTGCATGTACATATTTCGCAATGGCTAAAGATCTCAAAGAAAGAAAATTCGATCATTTTTCAAATATTAAGATCATTTGCAAAAATATCCTGTTTTTGAATTTAATAGTGAGAAATGTGTTTCTGAAATTGAGAAAGTTGTTGATGATTTTAAAACAATTGAAGAAATTGTTCAATATATTTCTTATCCATTTAATGTCGACTTAGATACGAAACAAATTGCACAAAAAATCTGAGATTTTTCACATGAAGGAAATATTACTTGAAAATGAAATTATTACATTGCGAAACGATATCTTCCTAAAAGCCAGATCATCAGAAAATGACTTTTGGAAATGTTTGCCGAGAAAAGTACCCAAATGTAAAAAAATGAATTGAATTTTTAAATTCCTATTTAAACAAAAACGAAGAATCGCTGTTCTCTTGCATACAGAAGACTCTTATCGCAGTATATCCCCAATTTTGAAAACTTGGCAAACAAAGATGACATGAAGACACAAACTTCACATAAATTAAAAATTTAAATACGTGTGAATTTAAAATAAGAATTCTGAATTGTATTTAATTTTAAAATTTATAAACAACATTTTTCAGTATGTGTTGATTAACTTTTTTAACCATGTGCAATTAAAATTCTTGAGATCGCGGCACATTTTGAAGAAAAAAAGTAGATCACATCACAAATTAAATTGGTCACCCCTGGTGTAGTGTAATTTTTGGATCTTTTCCTCGAGAGTTTTCTGCATATTGCCAGTGTTGGCACCGCTGTGTTAATCAGATAAGTAACCTTTCCCTACTTGTAGACAAGGGTTATATCCAGTCTATTGTGCGAGATTATTTTGTCTGTTATTATGGCGAGGTCCCAGTACAGCTTGTGTGTTGGGGTCTCTATTACGGCCTAGGGTTCGTACTTGTAATACGGTACACTTTCTTTGATCGTTTCTGAGTCCAAGTGGCATCGTCGATATGCGTCGTTTGCCACTCAGGTGCTCCTTTACGATGTATTTTTTGTAGCTAATGGTTTTGGATTGCGAACATGAATCCTTCAGTTTCGGAGAAGTGTCTCGCTCGAGAGATATGCATTGGAAGCCTATGTGGTCTTGATGGGGATCATTGTAGTGTCTACTATGGAATGTCTTCTTTGCCCATCTTTCTAGCTTCCATCTGGGTGGTAGAGGACTCCTCGCTTAGGTTGAGGGGGGGTATGCCGTATGTCTATCTTTCGAATAGCCTGGTACAGTGCTGATATGTTTTTCTGGAAGTAGTCCATCGAGCAAACAATCTATCTCTGTCTTCTCCTCGATGAGGTCTATCAGACCCCTTCCTCCTTCTTTCCGAGCTGTTGTCTATCTCTCCATTGCTGACTTCGGGTGGTGTTGGCGGCTCTTGATCATCATTGTCTGCATCTTTTTCATAATTTCCTCCAGCTCGGTATTAGACCAATTTATGATCCCGAAGGAATATGTTAGCACTGGGACTACATAGGTGCTTATGACTTTAACAGCGTTCCTTCCGTTCCGCTTTGTTTTGAGCGCGCTTCTGAGTCTCTGGTGATATTTTACTTTCAGGTAGGTCTTGATCCCCTTGTTTTTTAATTGCTGAGCCCGCCTCATCCCCCAGGTATTTGTAGGTCTCTCTCATTGCCATGGATTCCATCTCTTTACTAGTCTGCAGTTGGTAGTTTCGGCCGACTAATTTGTCTAGACCAAATTCTATTCGACATTTTTGCATAAATTTTTGTCTAAACCAAATTTCATCTTGATATCATTGTCAAATTCTTCGGTGATCCGGAGTAGTTGCTGGAGTTGCTTCTCGGTTGTCGCGCAGAGCTTGACTTCATTAATGTACATCAGGAGAGAGAGAGAGAGTGCACAGGTTTTTCCTTCCTTCTTTGAGGTTATATCCATATTTGCTGTTGTTGAGCATGGTAGATAGAGGGTTAAGTGCTAGACAGAACCACAGACGGCTCAGTGCATCTCCCTGAAATATTCCTCTTCTGATGAGTATTCTGTCAAGTTCTGTCATGAGCATGTCAAATTAACGTTAAAAATTTACAGAATTACGGTTAAAAAAAGTTATACAATCGTGACTATAACTTATATTACAGTTAGATAGCTATTCACTTTCGAAAAAAATAAGGAAAGAAAAAGTTTGGTGGTCCTTATAAGACCCCCCTCTTTTTTTTCTTCTAATATCTTAATACAGAGTGCCTCAAAGAGTTAAAAGTAAAAATTTATTGAAATGCAAATAAAGTACATCTGAACATGGCATGTGGAAATTTTGTTGGTTGGTAAACAGAAAACAAAACTGCAATAACTGAAGAAAATCAAATGTATACGTGAAGCTCTCATTCGTAACACAATCAGTGTAACCTCCCCAGACCGTGTGGAAACGACCCGACGAGTTCGAATCCCATCAATGAGGGGAAGAATTTTTATTGATCCTTTTCACAAAGTGGCTGAGTTGGTCGGTCTCGGGCGAGGGTAGCGTGGTTTCTTCTCCAGGAAACTCGAGTTTTTTGTCCAGCAAACAGAAAATCGATCTCTGAACACACGCAATTTACAAACAATATACACAGACCAACATGGTCTTTGTCGCCAATGCTCCTATAAAACCTAACAAGAACAACAGCCTTGAACAACATACCTCGCAGCCACCGCGTGGAAAAGGCCCGATTCCAGTTCCATCTAGATGAAACATTTTTATGATTTATTATCACTATAAGAGGAGTTAATCGGTCGAAAGAGAGGTTTCCACAGCCCCCTCCCAAATCGTTTTTTTTTTCCGAGAAAATCAATTTTTTGGAGAAAAATCAACCAAATAATACACTTCATTTACCGACAATACCCTGATGTCTTACAGCTTTAGAGCAAAATCAAAACAACCTTCTATATATTATATCACAACCACTTTTTTTTAAGCGAAAACAAAATTTGATTAACAAAAAGCAATTTTAATAATAATATCTTTCTTACTAGTACGGCTCCTTTACAGCTAACATCCACTCGTTATTTTGGAAGGCTGTTTTATGCTATTTGTAGCAGCAGAAACGCAACTTATCTCTCTAGATAAAATAAAAAAAATTAATTGAGCGAGTTGTAATTTCCAAACAGAGGTAGCACATGTGACAAAATAAATAATAATAATGAAAAGCGGCAAAGATGAGAGAGCCTACGAATCTATTTAATATTCTGTGGATGATGCGAAGAGTGAATTCTGAGGACAGTGCATTTTTCTTATTCAGCAACGCTCCCATGGTGCATCGAGACTTTACTAAGTCCACTAAATGAAACGTTAGATGTTCCTCTGTCCTTGGTGGATTTAAGGGATGTTTTCACTTTGATATCAGAAGCGACTGCAAGACCGCAGAGCAGTAAATGTTAGTAGCATCAGGCAGCAAGAGATAACAAACTGACAAATTTTCTCAGCGCCTTAAAGTAACAACGCCAAATGTGATCCCATCTCTTATCAGAAACGTCAGGATTTATGTGACTGACTTTCAGAAATGTGGGTAAAAGAAAAGAAAAGAAAAAAATAGGAAACAAAAAGAAGTTTCCTAGCAAATTCTTTATCATATGGAAAGATATGAATAATACCTAAGCTAAGAGGGAAATGTTTCAAAATTAGACTGAAACATAATATGAACAGAGCACATATAGCTACCAGAACTGCTGCAACTACTTTCGTCTCCATTTAAGTAAAAAAGAAATCGAATGTTGAAGAAATTTGTTTATACTGTATATATATATATATATATTTTTTTTTTTAACGTCACACTATACAGTTTTACCCTCTAACAATATGTGAGAAAACTGTCATATAATATGATACAATACAGAACATAAATATGCAAATACAACTGCACAAAAGTTAAGAAGTGAGAAACAATTCACCGTAATATATTTACAGATAACTATTTTTTTTTTATGAAAAGCCCAAAACACGAGAGTTTTAAGAACCTACAGTAATTAGTACCGTGCGTGGGTTGAAAGTTGAGAAGAAGAAGAAAAGGACTTGATATTGGACTTGAACTTCTGTAGATTGTAATTTTCAGGAAATACGTATGAAGGAAGGTTGTTCCAGAAAACGGAAATTGAATGAATAAATAAGGATGAAGAAGAAAAGTTAGCCCTGTGAGTTTCAAGTTGGACAATAAAAAGATGGTGAGTGGTTGCAGCACGTGTTCGAACTGCTTTGGAAGAGAGAGCGAGAATCATAGAAGCCAATTCAGCAGCACAGTGCCCATGGAAGTATCTGTAGAAAAGGCATGCAGCAGAAACAGAAAGTGGAAAGACTCTGTTAGATATGAGTCAATAATTAATCTAACTACCTGCTTTTGAATGGAATCTAGAAGCCTGAGAGAGCTTTTTGGTGGGGGGGGGACCGCTCCAGATGTGAGAACAATATTCCATGGTATGGCGAATTTGCACATGGTAAACAGCTGTAAGGAAGAAAAGTAACGCCGGGGACGAAAGCGAAAACTCAGTTTTTTTTAGATGCAGAGGAAGCTTATTTGTGATGTGCTTATGCCAAGAGAGATTAGAAATCAGGAAAATCCCCAATAGAGATCCATGATCTTGCCTGGATATCAGAGTGTCATCGAAGGTAAATATAGGAACATAAGAATCCTTTTTTGGGAGATATAAGAGAGGACTGAGTTTTAGAAGGATTTAAGGAAATGATAGTGCATATTCGAGAAGTTGAAGCTGTTTGTTCAGAGCAAGGTTTCTCAAACTGGAAGGTGAAATGCAATGTGCTATCATTAGTAAACCTATGGATAGGATTTCCGGTCAATGAAAAAACAATTTCCGGTCAATGATATAATATGCATGACGAAAGGAGAGGAAGAAAGAACTGAACCTTGGAGAACACTAGCATTACCATCCACTGCAATGAACGGTCAAAGAGAAAACTGGATACCAATTCAACAAAAGTTGACCACGATCAAAAGCATTTGAAATGTCAAGAACAACTGCTTGAATTTCGTCAAACTTTTCCATTGAATTGATCCACAGATGGGTAATATTAGCCATATTATCACCAGTGGATTGACATTGACGGATTCCATTCTGGCGATCGTTGATCAGATAGAAGATTTCTAGATAGTTTAAAAGTTGGCGGTTGATTGATTTCTCCATTACTTCAGAAAGAGCAGAAGTAAGTGCAATGGGACGATAATTGGATGGGAAGGATTTGTCACCCTTTTTAGGAACTGGCTGGATATGAGAAAATTTCCAAGCAGTAGAAAAAAAACACACCTCTGGAGTAAGAAATTGAAAAAAGTAACACAGAACAGGAATAATTTTAGGAGCATAGGTTTAATGAGCAAGTGGAGAAATACCAACAAGACAAAGCTTTCTTAGCATCAAGATTATTCAGAATCCCTCTGACATCCTTTTGAAGGAAGACCACAGAAGGCATTGAATGGAGTGTATCGGTAATGGTGGGAGGTGGTTTACAAAGATCATTAATACACGAGTTGGAAGAAAATTAGAATGCTAGCAGGTCAGCTTTATCTTTGGCTTAAGCGGCAATAAAACCATCTGGACTTGGACAGAGTTGGGAAGAGAGATGGGCAAAAGTTGCGGCCAATAGCTTTGGCTAGAGACCAGAATGCTCGGCTACCATTAGGGCAAGAAGCAAGTTTTCTACTCTTAGCCTGTTTAAAATCTAGTTTGGAATAATTAATAACTGCTTTACAATTGTTGTGAGCATTGGTGTAGGCAGAAAATGAAGAATTGGAAACAAGCCAATTACGATATGCAACATTCTTATTTTGAACAGCTTTAGCACATTAATTGGAAAACCAAGGGTTAGGACGAGATTTTAAAGTGAAATGTGGGATAAAGTATTTCATACCTAGAAGAATAATTTCACTGACACGATTTCAGCAAACGTTTTCTTCAGAAGATTTCAAACACTAATCCGACCAAGGAAAAGACAAAATAAATCTCGCAAATCATTCTATTTTGTATTCAAAAGAATACAAAATACCAAACAACACAAAGTTGAGAATGGCCACGAGAGAAACGCTCAGTTGGAAAAGAGACCATCACCAAGTTGTGATCTGAGGTGCCTAGAGGCCCCATTTACATTGACCGTGTACTTAGAAGGGTTGTTTGTGAGAAAAGGATCAAGTGTTGGCTACATGGTTAGGACTGTTTGATTTCTGATTGGTAAATGAACATCCTGTGGGAGGTCATTAGTAATTGTAAAAGCTTCAGCATTTCGACCAGCTGGGTCCGTGTGACAAGAAAACGGAAGCCAGCTAGAGTTCTGAATATTAAAATTACCTCACTGTTAGGAAAGTTGGACTGGAGAAAGTCAAGTTTCAAAGAGAAGAAATTAGAGTTCCAAGTGATTACTGGAGTTGCGAGAACGATCGATGTAACAGATGAATTTGACAAAATGTGGTAGAGAGATTTTAAGCCAAAGAAGATCGGAAAGAGGAGATTCCAAATTACTGTCTCTGACAGGGAATATCAGAGTAGATATATATGCACAAGTGAAAGGAATCACTTGTGATTCCTTTCAATTTCACAAAGGAATCATCACAGCGAATAATTTAGACAACTGATATGGACAGTGGTTGAAGCAACTGATGATTCAGATTCTGTCTGAAAGAATATATGGGATTTGGCAGATTGTAAGTGGAAATGGAGATCATTGAGATCAGAACTAAGAACACGTATATTTATGAAATGAACAAGAAAGAGTTTGGGAGGTTTAGATCTTTTCTCAGATAGCTTCTACACTGGTGTGCAAAACTTAAGTACCAGTCAGGTTTTCACCTGTAGCTTATCAGAGGAGTGGCCTGGATATGGGAAAAGCATACCAAAGGAATCTCGTGATGCATCACTGCCACATATGCATCACTGCCAAAGATGGAAAAAAGGGAAGAGATGGTCCTCAGTAGGAGATATGGCCACCCCTAATGTCGATGTAGGCTTTTCACCACCTGTCCATACTTAAAACAATGTTGTTGATAAGTTCTTGCGGTAACATCGTCCATTCCTCTGTCAGCGCCATATTCAGCTGTTGAACATTTTCTAATGGGTGTGAACGTGCCGCTAGGCGTCTCGCCCAGAGCGTCCCATATGTGTTCGATGGGATTTAGGTCTCTGGAACGGGCAGGCCAATCCATACGAACAATGTCTTCACTTTCCAAAAGCATATCAACAGTGCAGTGCGATGGGGTGTGGCGTTATCATGCATAAACACGAACTCGGGGCTAGTGGCACCTCGGAACAGACGCACATGGGGAAGGATTACCTCACTACAGTAGTGTGCACCGGTTACAGTAGCGCCTTCCAGTATCTGGAGTTGTGTACGTCCACCCAAGATAACGCCTCACCAGACGAGAACACCTCTACCGCCATATCGATCCCTTTCAGCGATGTTTGCGGGAGTGATACTGTGTGCCAACCTCTCGCCAGATTAACTGACGTCCAGAATCGCTGGTGAGATTGAATCTACTCTCATCAGTAAAGAGTACCTTACCACATTGCGCTGCTGTCCAGTCCTTGTGTTCGATGCACAACTGTAAATGGTGTCTGCGATGGGACACTGCGTACTGGTCGTCAGGCAAACAGTCCACCTTTGTGGAGTCGCCTGACCACAGTAAACCGCGATATCCTGCGTCCTGTGCAGCTGGTTTGCAATGGAACCCGCTGTCTGGTGTCGGTCCCTCTTGGCCTGTAGGAGTATATAGTGGTCATCATTGAGTGTTGTTTTTCGTGGACCACCACTGGTCTTTCAAACAGCTGTACCTGTCGTTCTGAAGGCCGACCACGCACGTAAGATGATGCTACGGGCGATACCGAACTCTGCAACCACACTCCTCGCACTTGGACCTTCCTCGAGCTTCCCAATTATTCGACCCCGGATAAAGTCATCCAGGTGTTGTCTACTGGCCATTTCGTTGTTTGTAGCACTGTATGAAACCAATGGAACATCTGTAACAATCGTGCTCACCATTCGGTAATTTGCACATAACTGCTGCTTTTATCTGTTTATGTGAGCCCTCTCATCACGATTCAAATTTTTGCATGGCATGTGCACCAGCTTTCTACTGAAGGGCCACAGTTATGTAAATCGCTACACGCTGTTTCGGTTGATTTTGTGGTTGTAACCTTTAGAAATGGTGTTGGTCTTTAAGTTCTGCACACCAGTGTATTACTTTGACAATTCATGGTGTATTCAGAAGTAAGAAAAGGTTCGAGGACAAGCTGTATGAAATAATGAAATTTTTTGATACGGCGTACACATGGTAAGAATATACCCAGCTCCTTGACATAGCGTGACTTCGACAATGCCGTCCCCGCGCATACACACTACTCGAACTCTCTCCTGTTACTATATGAAAGAGTATGGGCAGAGGGAATATACACTAGCTGATCTGGAAGCCTCCTAGAGTGCATCCTAAATTCTATCGGACCAAACCAATTGGTTCGATCAGATGGACTATCCAGCAGCTGGCCTGAAAACACTGTTTTAGAGTTGTATCCTTGAAATGTAAGAAAGATTGCATCTCGCCACGATGTCAATCATAACCTGAAAAGACATAAATCATACTGCCTGACGGAAAAGATTGGGGGGGGAGTTTTCTAGAGCTTTACTCTAGAGACTAAACTTGGGTGACACCACTTCAAGCTTCCCATAAGCAGTCCTGGTATTTCTCTAGTTGAGTGTCATCTACCACCTAGTATTGCCTGGTATCACAGAGGGGGGCATTGCTGCGCGTCGACCCTTGCTTAAGTTTCACCTGGGTGGTCCCCTCCAATATGCTAGAGAACCGAAATTTAAAATCAAAAATTGGTTAAAAAAAAAAAAAAATACTTATTTTTACAATTATAAACCCAGCTAATTATGGGTATTTAAAATATTTACAAATAGATAAGATTAATACAAAAGAAATGAGATTATTCTCATTGTGATGATAAATAATGGAAATGGATTGAATGAATGAACCAAATGAAATAAAAGGATCGTAGCAGTTCATATTTAATATATTCAACAAAAAAGAATTGGCCTGTATTTTCCATAGTCGGTTCGATACTTGAGGAAAAATAAATAATTGTTTCTGCAAATAAAAACAAGAGTATAGATGGATATGTATTGCGACCGTGAGCTGTTCATGAATTTTCCGTTTAATGATTTTATATATTAATAGCCCTAGTTGCATTCTCCTCTTTTGGTTTTGGAGCTTGTTTAAGTGATATTTTGTTAAAAAAATCCACCTAACCGGCTCTGTGATAATTACAAAGTTTATCCTTTTTAATTCAGTATTTTATCATTTTAATCTGGATATTTTTTAATTTGTTATTTAGGGTCACATGATCACCCAATCGCAGGATAAATAACATTATTTACAGAACTGCATCAAAAGTAAACAATTACAATATAGTGATGATTCATTGATACAGCTGGATTATTCCGGTTCTCTAGAATGCAGAAACGACTAACATCGATCCATTGCACATTCATTTACATTGCCTTTTCTGAAATAAAAAAATTAATTTCATTTTAAACTTTTAATTCAAAACTGACTTTAAAATACAATTCTCATCAATGCTTCGCATAATCGTCAGTTGCATTTCAGTCAAGTGATTGAAAAATAAACATTGCCACTAAAATAAGTTCGTTTACAAAGTACATTATCTGTACTCTGTAAACAGGCCTGCCTGTAATGTGTATGTAATATAACTGAAATAAATAAAATCTTAATGGAAAGATCGCACATGCCACATAGCATCATCCGTGATAGTTCTGTTTCTTTACTATAGATGGCGGTACCGTACATCATAATAGCTACAGCGCAAAATAGTCTACAAAACAATGTTACTATTTGGAAGAAATTGCAACGCCCTTCACGAGGGAACTACAGAGCATCGTCCACGTTCGAAACAAGTCCAAATATCAGCTTTCGGAAAAGCTGATTCTAGTGGTAACGTATGCGAAGCAAAAAGCAGAGAAAAATGCAAAATAGTATATGCAAATACGTAATCTAAGGTCTTAAATGTAGCAATTATGTAAACCAAATTATGTATGAACTGTTTCCTTTCCACACACACAAATATACAGGTCTGGCCTATCGTGTGGTAAAGCATACAGAAAAATTAAGAAAGGAATAACTGTCATGAAAGGAAACGTGTGACATTGTCTATCGACTTCCAATTCCGCTGCTGCAGTCAGCTGGTGCCATCTACGCTGAATTACGCCTTCCTTCACGATGAAACCCTGAAGATAACAGAACAGCCATAAATTTTAATACCGTATATCCATTACGACGCAGTCAGCCATACTAGACTGGAGTCTCCCAAATGCTTACGACTGCATGCAAGCAGACGAACTCAATCACACAGTGTCAGAGATGGAATTCGGACCAAACTGTTTTCTCTGGGCACGTGTGGGGAGGGGAGGCAAGAAAGAGAGAGAGAGAGGGAGAAAGAGAAAGGAAGCGAGAAATATTGTGACTTGGTTCACTATCCTATTGATTTCAAAGCACTTTTATTTTGCTGCGTTCGCTTCTTTCTGCTGTGCTCAGAGTTCACATTGCTTAGGGCTATTTTTCGTATAACTTATCGTTGCTTTCATCCTCGAAAATCAATTTTAATGATAATATAAAAAATCATACTCTCCTTATCAGTCCTCACTGAAAAATTAACTAAAGAACTGCCACAGGTTTTCTCTAAAGCGCTTAAATTAGTCGAGTCTCACTTTTTCAGTTACAAATGGATGCCCCACAGGTATTAGCAGGATATGAGCCCATAGCGTTCGTTTAATAATAACCATAGACTTGGTGACTAGGAAACGAACGTTGGAGTTTACAACGAAAATGAATAGGAAAAAATAGGGTAAGGTACCGATATAAATAAAGAATATGAGAAGAAATATTTCAAAATGAAAAGATATTTCAAGTGAAAATTATAAGGTTGTGGCAGGAACTTTGGAGCTGTTCTGCATTTGGCCGGGTGACCTTTGCCTCTTTTGCCTGGGGTGAATGTTATGGCTAAAATAAGGAACTGTTGAAAATTAGGAATGTTTGCAACTGCAGTGGTAATGGACATGGCCTAAAAGCGAGATTAGCGGAATTGGGTGTTGTAAAAGGTCCATTGTTGATATGGGGAGGTGGAAGATGTTGAACACCTGCTGTATAGTTGTCCCATATATTGTGACAACAGATGTACGTTCATGAGAAAGGCGGGCACTGATGCATTTGAATTGAAGGAGATTTTTAAAGTTCGAAGGTGATTTGATTCTTTTTTGGAGTTTATGCCAGAAATGTAATTTTAAGAAAGGGCTTGTATGACTCCTGATTTCAATGTTGTTTTATCCGCCTGTCGTTCTCCTGTTCTGGAGATCTATAGTTGTACATAGTGTATTATATGAGCGGATAGCCACTGATGTACAAAACATTTGTTGTTTTTGTTGATATGTGAGAGTTTTAGAAGAGATGGTAGCTTTTGGTTGCGTAATAACGTGAATTTGATGTAAATAAGTGAGTTGTACATATGTAAAGTTTATTTATTGTGAGAATATAAATATGTACATATAACCATATTAATTTATTTGAAAATGAGTATATAAATGTGACGTAAATATAGGTGTACATAAAATATTTTAGGCTCAAAATAGAAGGTGGGAAGTGAGATATATAAATAACAGGGCACTTGTATAGTTAGATGTAGAGATCGAGGCAGTAACACACCGTTAAGTTCTGACTGTGTCAGGCAGGTGATGGTGTGGTAAGGATAAACTTGAGATAATGTAAAATGCCCAAGCAGAGCTGATACAAGAGTGTTATGAATGATGACCATGGACTTCAACTAAGGTACGACCAGTGGTTTTTCCAAGATCACGATCTAACGAACCATCCTCCATATGAGCATCCGGAGTGGGGATCCAGACAAGGTACCCATGCTTACGGTCACCCATCGCAAACGACGCCTAAAGTTTACATCTAAAAGGCGTCATTGGACCACTGACGACTGGAAAAAAGTTGCCTTTCCTGATGAATCACGTTTCCTGCTATGCTGTGTGCGCGGTGGAGGGAGAGATCTCACTCTGAATGCTAAAACTACCTACCCATTGTGACTGATCAAGTACACCAGTTCATGGTGAGTGTCTTCCCGTATGGCACAAATGTGTCCCAGCTGGATAATCGGCCGATACGTTGCCGATATTGTACGAGAGTGGTATGCCAAACATGAAAGTGACTTCCAGCTGCTAATTTTGGCCGCCGAATTCGGCGGATATAAATCACATTGAACATCTCTGGGATTACAGGGATCGACAGATCCGAATATGGATCCTTCGCCATGGACCATCGCAGATGTAAGGGACGCACACTTAGCGAGATGATACTATATACCTCCTGCAGGTTCAGAGGCTTTATAGAATCCCTGCCTCGCCATATGGCAGCAACATTTACTATTAGATATCACCTACTATAACACTGTCTTGTTTATACTCCGGCACGACCACCAGGTCAGTGGAGTTTATAATAAATCAATCAATACAAATATCTAACATATAGGTTAGTGCAAAAGCATCATTTTAACGTAGCCATCTACCAAAGTAGTTAAAATAGTAAATAAAAATGTTAATCGTATTTAGTAGCCACAGGCATGAACCGGTCCACTCAAATAGCGCGTGCTACTGTACTCGCGCTCCTGACCACTCAGCTACGTCAGGTCATAATGTTTTGATTGCACAGTGTATTTTTTGTTGTCGTGCGCTGATTGGAGGAACGAATGGACAATATGGCTGTTGTCGTAGGGTTTTAGGAGCATCAGCGACTTAACCCATATTGCTCCGTTTATACGATCTGCAAACTGCATGTGTTCTGTGGTCTATTTTCTCTTTGCTGGAAGAAAAACTCCAGTTTCCGGGAGAAAAAAACTCAGCCACGTTGTGAAAAATGCTCAAAAAATTTCTCACGTCATCGACGAGACTCCAACTCAGGTCTTTTCGAACCGGTGTGGGGAAGGCGGCGATTCTACCAACTGTGCTACCCACGAGGGCGACAATATGGCGTGCACACAGAAACTAAATATTCTCAGGTTCGTGCATAAGCGCGAATGTTTGTTATAAATCAAAGATTTTTAACATTTGCTAACTCACTGAGTACATTAACTAACTTGTTTTCTTGTCTATCAATGCCCTTCTTCCATAGACTAAATCCTATTCGTTATTTTACTCATTTTATTCTACATCCCACCTTCCGGTTCAAAAATCCTTTCCTGTACAAACAGCTTAACTTCTCGAAGATCTACTTCCAGTTCCCTAAAATTCAGACCTCCAAGCAATTCTCCAGTGGTCAGGATGAGGAGGGAGTGGAGGGGGAACCTAAATTAATAAATTTCTTACAAAAAACAGTTCTAGTTTAAATCTCCCTAAAAACGAATCTCGTGGCCCATCCTCAAGAACACTCAGATATCTAGACAAGAACTAACCGTTGTTGGAATAAGCATATCATCACTACAGATTCCATCAGCTTTAGAACTACTTACCTTTCGAAGGCTTCGTTACTAAACAGACTCTCGGTTAAAATCATAAATCGTTCCTACCTTGGAACATTTTTCCCACATTTTGGGTGGTGTTCTCTCTCCAGAACCTCTGTAAAATCCACCGACTCTATTCAAAAGAGAACATTCAAATTCGTGATTTCTATCTAGCAAACTATCACATAGACGTTCAGTTTCTGGAGTAAAGAGATTGATATCAGTTAACTTCGATTGTATGATAAGCATTAGTACTTACTAACAAAACAATAAAAAGTACGTGTCATGGAATAATAAAGAACAATTGCGCTTAAATAAACTAAGTATTCCATCTGCATGTACACAGCAACGAACTTCTTATTAGTAATGGATTGTCTCAATAATTTTCTGATCTTATTAAAAAGAACTGATGTCTTTTTTTTTTTCATCATAACAGTTACATAGCAATACAATTAGTGAACGCATGATCTCCAAGGTTAAGGTTTTATTTTATTATTATTCTCTCTAGGATAGGATTACAATTATGTATTCGCTGTTATTATTGTGTACGTGGATGACATACGGAGTAGGTGGATAACTCCTGAAATTCATTTACTTTCTATCGAATTCTTTCAAGCCCGTATTTTATTTCCGAATACATAAATACTTAAAAAGATGTCGGGTTTAATACACCACCTCCCCCCTACACTTATCGCGTGTTTACCATCCAGTCAGGGAAGGTGAAACCACTTTCCCCGCCACCTAATACATAATCCAATAGGTTCTAAAAAGAATATCCTCCAAGGATTGCGAACAATGAGTTGCCTGCTTCATTTTTCCCTCCCTATCTCAGCCTCTCCTCAAAGTGCTCCGAGATGCGGAACGGCATATTCTCCACGAGCATTATCCGACACGATGGCTGCTCTTCATCATTCCTTGATATTGGGCGCATATTATATCCGATAGTGAGGACCCCTTTAAAATCATTTCTCCCACACAACTTTCATTCGCTATTTACAGAAATGGAGCCACGATTGACGGGGGGGTTCTTTTCGCAGTCGTCGCCAGGGGATAGCGCTGTGGGTCACGATGCATGCAGATTGATAGCTGCATAAAGTCGACATACTTCACTCTTTACACTCGCTCTCTTCTTCGGTGGACCCGTAGTTTGTGTGTAACGATTACGGAGATATTGAAGTCTGGGTGTAACTCTGCGCTACCGAATCTCTTCGTTCTGCCCTATTTACATGAAGCGGTCGTTATTATAAAGTCCGCTACTGCCAACGATACGGCGCTAAAAATAAATTTTGATACCTCGCAGTTTCTCGCAAAGTAAAAGGAGAGTTCGAAGGCTATTAGTTTTAAAGCTGGTGGGACTAGAAAGCGTACAATCGCCCGCGCCTTCATGAATAAGAAAATTGCTCCAATGAACAACGGAAGGAGTATATTAGTTTTAATTTATGACACGCGTCTCTCACTCTCATAAACCATTCCCTGATTGCAGAACTGCTTCTAGGCTAAACAAGGCTTGGCCATTATTTGCAGCTTTTATAATCGTTCCAGTAAGGATCGGAAATGAAAATTACTGGTGGGAGCGACGGGGGAAAAGAATTTATTAGCGTCTTTCCTCTAGTAACCCATTCTGGGTTTAATGCGATTTTCCACACTATACAAATGTGTCATTCAGATTTGGAAAATACCGCATTTTCCAGACTATATGATGCACCTATGTTTTAAAAAGCAAATTAGGGGAGGGGGGGGGGGTTATTGAATATATTTCTAACACAAATTCACAAGTGCTTACTAAACAAAATGTCAGTACTAATTAAGGTTCAGTTTCAGGATTTAACGGAAGGAAAGTGTTATGTCCTTCAGTTTTCTTCAATTTCTTCACCGTGAAAACAGACCATAGCACGAGTGTGCGCGCACACACATACTTCTCTAGTCCTCCACATTTGGAGGACTTCTATGAATAAGGACTTAGAAATCAGGTCATGTTCTTGTAGAAATGAAAAAAAATCAATTCTTAAATATAAAATGAAGGGGAAACACTTGTTTTCACGTGAGAAAAGTTCAGTTTATTATTACACAGTTGTCAAACACACGACATCTAGTACAATAAATTTCTAAGGCCGGAAGTAGTCCAATGAAAGCGCGAGATTGGACACATGTCACGTGGATCAAGACCAAGTGACTGATAAATGTAGTTAATGATCGAATTCATTGTCGAAGTGATTAATTGTAAACTTCTCTGACCGAAACGTGAGGAATATAAACAGAACACTTTTTTTAAAACTAATTCGTTATAGGAAACACCCTCTGGATCAATTGCAAGATCCCATCGTCAGGTCAAAGATAGATTTCGTTCTAAACAAAAATTAAAATTCATTAATTTCAATTTCCATTAATTTTAATTTTGTCTAGAACTAAACCGCATCTTTGACCTTTGACAATGAGCTCGCGAAATTGATCCAGAAACATAGCCTAACTAATTAGTTGTGCGGTCAAGTATATTTGGCAACTGTACAAAATAAAAATCTCGATTGTAGGGCTAAAAGGTACACGCAAGCACTATGAATTTACAAAATGGCACCAACCAGCGGTTAACACATAAGAGCAATAATAAAATAAAAATTAAAGCAAAACAATGTATTAATAAAACAAAACTGATTAAATTAAATTGAAAAAAAACACAGCGAACGTCCACAAAAATGCAAACTACGACATGAGTTACCTTGAATTGGGTTTTCTTTGACAAAATTCTTGCCAAGCCAGTACGATCTCATATCAGTTGAGGCTTGTGGAGGATATATACAGAGCAAGTAACGTCTATACTTTTTGTCAGCTACGAATTTCTGCAGGTCAGCATCCAAAATTAAGCTATTCGGAGCTTTTGATAGAGGAGGAAGCAATCTATTAAGCGTAACCTAGAAGTAAGAACAAGGAGCTTGGGATTGGAGAAGAGAGAGCTCCTTAGAGATCAAGCACATGGGATCACAAATATATTTGACTCTCCGATTATCTGACATAATTTTTACGGTGAAAAGCAGTCTTCTTTTATGCATTAAGGTTGAAAACCTGGTTAAATGGAGTGCTTTGGCTATCGACGTTGTGTGTGCTGTTGTGGTGAGAGGTGACATTTCCAGATCGCTCCCCCTCCATTCAGAAGCCAATATTGCATGTAATGGCTTGAATTTTGTGCTTGCTGATTGTTGTGCTGTATGATATTCAGCCTCGCAGCTCAATACCATACAACACACCTTCGAAAATCATCATCATATATCTAGCAGCAGCAGACCGATTTGTTTTCTAAATGTGTTCTGACTGGCAATCCAGCGTTTATTGTTGAATTTGGCACAGATGATGGATGATATGATGATGATGGAATTTTAATTTTCAATCAAAAGTCACAGCCAGATCTCTGCATTAAACATTTATGTTCCCTCTGCATCCATCACAAACTGAATTATGGTTGGTACAGGTTAAATGAGAAGATTATGACAGCAGATTTTTCAGGGCTAATTTGCAGATCAAATCTGCAAAGCATCTTTTTGATTGTTCCTTTTCGTAGCCCTCTTCTTTATCGGTCCAGCTTTTTTTTGTTAAAATCTTTAAGTCGTCTGCATATAATAACATATGTGTTCTTTTGTGGATCGTTGATTAATTATGACTATTCAAAAAATAGTTACACGTGCCCCCTCCTTGTGTATTTGTCTGGTAGACGTTTGATTCCCTTTGAAAAGTTGGATGGTTCTGTTTTCAAGTTGTGATGTCAGAAACTTCAATACCTGGTATGTATGTATGTATGTGATTTTTGGTAGTAACTTTGAAGGAGCTTAACTGCAGATCTGCGACTACCATCTCTGTTTTCTCCTCAAACAATCCAACAATAGCACTAGTAAAAGCAGATTGCTAACCGGCCACCTGTCATACAATCGTAATGAATTTTCCACTGCGATGGACCATCTGGCTAGTTAGTGTTTTTTCAAATGAAGAAAAGTTTCTCAGGCAAATGAAGTGCTTCGCTTCATTTAGCTGAGAAACTTTCTGTAATGCCCTAAGAGAATGCATATTCCATGCTGGAAAGGAAAAAAAACTATTTAAAACGGTATGAAATTTATTAGGAGGGGATCGAGTAAATATAGGCCGAAACATTTAATGATAAATTGTGGAACTTTATCGACATCCGCAGTACCAGTTGAAGGAAATTGATTAAAAGCATATATATTCAGAAGATATTGATAATTAACGTCGCAGCAGTCAGGTTTCATTGGTGATCTCAGTAGTTTGAAAGGAGCTGTTGTCTCAAATATAGACAACTGTCAGAGAACATGGCCGGGAAACTTTCTGGACAAATGCATAATAAAATATCCTCATTGAAATATACACCCTCTCCCCACAGTTTCGATGTACTGTACTCAGTAAGTTTTATAACTTGTAACCCAATAAAAATATCCCATTTGATTCACTTGTTTTCTGGAATTTATTCTTTGACTACAAACATCTATCACAATCTTCATTCATAGCGTTTACAATTCATTAGGCAAACGCCCTCGTCATAAACATGGTTGCTAACGTGTGATTTTATTGGCCAATTTCCGTTGAATGTGCAACATTATTTTCTGGAGAGGATTTCTTTTTGAAAATTACATATTTTTTTTAGGACAATCGCCTCAGATTACGAATAAGTTAACTGACGTATAGGTTTATGTCATATTTATACGTGGCCGACTACTAAGTAGTTACAAAATTGGCATCATTTAAGTATATCTTATATTGTGAATGCCTTCACAATGAGTTGCCATGATATTGCACTACCTCGAATAAGTAACGCTTCACCAATGGAGAAGACTACTGTTACTTATTCTCGGCGGATACCACCACCCAGACAACACCGCTTCAGAGCTTATTGGCTCTTCATCGGTGGATGGGCAGGTACCTTGGCGTTGCAATGATGACAACCCAATTGCGAAATATAACTCCACTATATGAGAGATGCCACAATACGAAAAGTGAAGCGTTACTTATTCGAGGTATTGCAATATCATGGCAACTCGTTGTGAAGGCATTCACAATATGAGATATACTTAAATGATGCCAATTTGTAACTACTTAGTAGTTGGCTACGTATAAACATGATGCTATAGAACAAACATATAAGTTAGAATTTCTATATTTGCTATTCATTTTTAAGGGAAAGATGATAACAACCAACACTCTTGACAGCAAACAAAATTATCAAATTAAAAGTGCCACTGGAGAGACACTTAATAGTTAAGAGAAATTAATTATTTAAGTTTGTAATGAAGTCTTGCTGAAGATTCATAGCAAATTCTTTCCTTTCAGTTTGATCTCAACTCCAGCAACAGAAATTGCAAATGTGATCGCAAAAACTTGACAACAAAACAAAATAAATTAACCACAGAAATAAAGACATTTAAAATTTCCTTACCTTTCATTCCTATATGATGATATGGTTCGCACTTTTCAAGATTTGACAGTTGTGTATTTTATTTTATTTTATGAAACCCGCAATCACAAAATGTATTAGAACATGTAGTACCCAATATAGTGCATTGGTTGAGAAGATGAACGAAGATACTTTTTGACATTAGACTTGAATTTCTGTATTTGATCATTTTCAGAAAATAAATGTGAAGGGAGGCTGTTCTGGAACACCTCCCCCACCTTTCAAATGCTATGTTCCAACACAGTTGAAGATATAAATGAGGAAGAGCAACACTTAGTTCTCTGAGTTTTAAGTTGGACAGTAAAAGAATGCTAACTGGTTGCAGCAAGCATGTGTTCGGACTGGTATGAAAGAGAGAAGGGGAATATTAGAAGCCAATTCAGAAGAGCAGTTCACATGGAAGTGTCTACAGAAAAAACACGCAGGAGAAACATGAGACAGAGAAATTTGGATACTTTGTAAGAGAGGGGTCATTGATCAATCTTACTGCCCTCTTTTGAATGAAGTCTGGAAGCCCGAAAGAGATTTTAGGGTACCACCCCAGATGTAGGAAAAATATTCCATGGTAAGGCGGATTTCTGATTCGTACAGTATAAGTAGCTGTTTAGAACAGTGTTTCCCACCCTTTTCGAGTTGCGACCCCCTTTTATAATAGCAAGTAACCTGCGACCCCCGCCACATTTGCATAAAACGGCATTTTTAATAGGGTAAAGAAAACACATTAAAAATAGATTTTTCAGAATATAATTCTAACCGAATATTTAATGCGATGGTTGTACTTGCATCTAGGCAACCAGCTTCAAAATTCGCTCCTGAGTGTTTGTTAAAGTCAACCCCATGTCATCCTCAATATTCAGTCTGTTTCTTGCCTTTGTTTTGATATGAAGAAGCGTTTAAAATCCACTCGCGCAGAGATATGTAGAGGCAAATGGAAGTAAAACTCGAAAGGCAAGGATGGTGACATTTGGATATGACTGATACATAGCAAACCAGAACCGAGTCAGCAATTTTTCATAAAACAAATTACGTGCCCCTCGGCACGTAATTTGTTTCATTCCGCAGATTCTAGAATTCATCCTGTACTTCATCGGGAATGCTGGCTACATTCAGGAAAGCAGAGAATGGGTTTCGTACCAGCGCATCTTCTTCTTCTGTAAGCTCAGGGAAGTACCAATGAAATTCCTTTTCAAGGTGCCCAGTAATCTCCTCCTTCAGATTCATCTAGTTCACCTTCAGATTCCTCTACCACACTGCAGAGTTTTCAAACATGGCAATATTTCCAAGATTTACTTTCCAACGCCAGTTTTGCAGCTTGGATACAAATGCCTGAAGATTGTCTTGAACTTAGATAATGTGTTATCTAAAATTTTCCTGAAGTTTCAGGTTCAGCTTATTTAGCTGGTCCAAAATGTCTGCTAAGTAAGCAACTCTTTTCTCCCAAGCTTCATCATTAAAGTAAGCTACAAGGTCATGTTTCCCTTGCAGTCCCAGGAACAACTTGATTCCATCTTTCAACTCAAAGACGCGATTGACAACATTTCCTTTCGACAACCAGCGTACAGCAGCGTAGAAAAGAAGAAACTTGTGATCAGAATTCATATCTCTACAGAGTTCTTTAAACAGACGGGTGTTGAGGGATAAGATTTGATGTAATTCTGATCATAAAACTAAGTATCTCTTGCAGAAGAGCCTTACTGGCAAGAGCATATCGGCGAATCATGCAGTAAATGCCCTTTGCTTGGGGAGCAAGTTCTTTCACTTTTGTCTGAAAGCCCGACTTTGACCCTAGCATAGCAGGTGCTCCATCTGTACAAACCCCACAGACGTTTTTCCACAGTAGTCCTCCAGTTTCAAAAAAGATATTTACCTTCTCCATAATATCTTCATCTTTTGCAGTAGTTTCAAGTGCACTACAAAACGGGAACTCTTCTTTGATGTCATCTGAATGAATATATTTCACGAAGACAAGCAACTGAGAACATGAACTTACGTCCGTTGATTCATCAACTTGAAAAAAAAACAATGGAGAAACTTTGATTTCATTCAAAACCTGCTCTGTCACGTCTACGGACAAATCAGAAATGCGCCTCTGAATAGTGTTATTGGACAGAGATATTTGTCGCATCTTTATCTCGCTGGCTACACCAAGAATTAACTTCACCATCTTTAACATGCAGGGTTTGATGACCGTTTCTCCAATCGTGTAAGGGTTTTTTTGTTTGGCAATTTCCAATGCGACTTCATATGATGCTTGCACTCTGCTGTGCTCTGTTGCTGAAAACTTCATGTAGGATCAGGTCTGACGTCTGAGACCAGTTTTATGGCGTCGAAAGAATTAAATCCTTTTTAGTATGTTCTAAATGCTTTGTCTCTAAGTGACGTTTCAGTTTTGAAGGTTTCATAGATTCAGTACTGAGAACGGCATTGCACAAAATGCATTGTGGCTTCTCTATGCCATTGCTGATCAAGGTGGTAAAACTGAATTTTAGATAGTCTTCTGAACATTTAAATTTTTTCTACATGGGTACGGATTTAGCACGGACTGATGAAGAATTACGGACGCTCTTTAGATTTTAGAAAGTGCAAGCGGTAGCTAACCCGCACTCGACAGCGAGTGGCTAATTTCTATCATGGCGCCAACTAAAGGTGGTTGACTATTGGCGAACTACGTTCGCGCCAGTTTTCATTAGACAGCCCATCGCGGACGATATTGTGGGGGATGGTTTGTTGGAGGTTATTTTATTTTATTTTTTTTTTTTTTTTTTTTTTTTTGTAATCATAAATCTCGTTATCTCACGTTATCCTTCCAGACCCACCTCTTTTAACTTTGTATTTCTCAATTAAATTTCCCCCTTAATTTACCTCCCCTCCACGTTAACACCTGACTTGTATACTGCACAGAAGATCACAGATTCTGGGGGAATAATAGTTCGTGTATGTCTCCTCTGGACTGGCTGAGTATTCAGAATGACTCAATACTACACATGATAACCATATACAAATTTGTTTATTTCACAGTATATACATTAAAGAATTGTATCATACAACATCAATTGGTATAATGTTAATAACTGGCATTATATGTGTGTTAAGATGTAAAATTAATAGCAAATGATATAATATGTCTCTTCGTGTCTTTCTGCTTTTTCTCCTTCTGGTTTAGGTTACATCTCATAACATTATTTTTACTTTCTAACAGTTAAACTTCCCAACTGGAATTACCTCAGTGGGCTTAACACCTCTATGGATATTGTCCTAGATTTATAAATCCCCGCTATAATCTTTCATTAATTTATCCCTTCCAAAATAATTCAATCTTAATATCTTGTAACGTTTCTAGTACATAGAACACCTTTACATCTTAACTTAGAACATACCAGTCTCAAGTACATGTATCTAATTCTTCCTTGCTTTAACTTATCCTTGAGATGAAGTACATACATCTATGAACCCTTTTCTTCCTTTTATACTAATCAATACCAAATCTACTATCAACTAAATAAACATTTTTCTAAAGTCCTTCTCTTCAAATCTACTATCAACTAAATAAACATTTTTCTAAAGTCCTTCTCTTCAAATCTAGCTTAAAATTATTATCTCGTACTTACATATTAACTTAGGGAATCACTCTTTACACTACCTTTTCTCAGTTCAGGGGCGACTCATCATCGACAGCATAGGGCATCATCAGGCTCCAACTGGAATTATTCATCGGCAAAGTACTGCTGTTCATCTACAGGGATTCTCCTACGTTCAGGAACTCGCTCTTCTTTACATACGGCTATTAAATAAGTTGCTCCGGCCTGCTTTTTGGGCGTCTGATCAGTTCGACGAAACTGGGAAGCATAATAGGATTATCAGGACTCTTCTTACTGCTTTATTAAGAAGCCTGGCTATGTAGCTCTTCCTTATCGTTCTATGGTGAGGCTTTTCGATCCTTTTTACTCAGCTCCAGCATAGGTGTTTCCATCTTTCAAGGATTATCTCCTTCCTATTTCAACAACTCTTAAACAGCATCTCCCACAACTCATTACTCTGGCCGCTACTTTCTGGCGATTCTCCCGGCACTTCTCGGGATTTCTTTCCAGCCGCACATCACTCAGGCATCTCCACGGGAACTCTCCAAACTTCCACACTGCCAAAACTCACAACTCTCCCACAAACTCCTAACTCTCCCAATAAAACTCCTCACTTCCCTCTTGCATCTGCCTTTTGTTTCAGCCGCTCATTCTATTTTAATCCAATCGTCGTTCGTTCTCCATCATCTCATTATTCTCATTCGCTCTCTCCCACTTCTTCCGTTTTTTCTTGGCCCTCCCTCTACTGGGGTAATTTCCTGTTTACGAAATTTTCATCAACTTCGATGAACTACAGGGCGTCTAGAAATTTCTAGATATTTCCTTGTGATCATTCCCGATTCACTTACCGCCATTAGTCCACTCTGTTTCTTCTCTACCGCTCCTTGAAATTAGTAAGTGCTCAAGGAGTCGGTCTGTTTCAAATAGCGGCAGCCATTTCTACATAGTGTATATCGCATCCAGGGTTTTCTTCACCCTCCTAGTTCTTAAAATCTTCCTCTCCACAAGGGGGAGTCGGTTCCCTTGTTCTTTCCTTCCAAAGAGCTGCTCACTTTCTGTTTATGCGACCATGAACTGGCCTTGCGGTGCTCCCTTTGTACTAGTGTTCCAGTGCTCCTATTGTCTTGTGTACCGTCCTGCTACCCCCCGTTGTTACGTTAATCCTCCCCTACTTGACTGTATGGTACAGAGCGATCGAAATCTGGTTGAAGATCATCCTATGTAAATAATATTATTTACTATTTACATCTTTTTTTTCTTGTTATGTTATAATATTTATAACATAACATTCGCTAGGATAAGTGTAAGAATTTTGTTCTTACAATATCAAACAGCATTTTTTTTCGAATAGAAGATCAGCAATGTAAATTCTACCACTTGCTTCTCGAATTAAAGGCTATGGTCGAAAGGCCTCCGATGACTCACCCTTCTGTTCATCGGGCTTCTGCAGTTCCAGTCCTCAGTCCAGATGCTGAAGAATTTGTTCCAAAAAAAAACAGCTGCGCGATCACAAAAATCTAGCTCTAGCTCTCTTTCTCTCCGAGAACACAATCGTGCTTCCTCGCAACGTGTTGATACAGGCAAATAACCGACATCCACCACTATTAGAAAGCAACAGAAACCGAGCAATTTGTATGTGCACTGTCAAAATGATCGCTCTGAGCATTAATCTTGAAGTGCCTTCCCATAATAGCTTGCCTACAAACTCCCCAGGTTTTAAGTTTTCCCGCAGAAACAACAGATATGCAAGCATAATAGGAACAAGGAATATGCAGTCTTGTATTAAAATTAGAAACAGAAATAGTTCAACTCTTAGAAGCAGTAACATTTTTGTTAGCAGGCTAGACCCCAATACTACCTCCCAGCAGATGGACCAGCTACTATTATATAACGGCCGACCTGCTTATTTGTTACATTCTGTTTGCTGATATTTAAAGCCACTCTCAACTCTTCAACATGCCACCTAAGGAAGCGGTTTCATGCAAAGTATGTCAAAAAACAGTACGGAACTGGGTTATCTGCAAGGGAATTCGCAATATTGTTTTTTGTGATGCGTGTTCATTAATAAAGAACTTTTCTAAATCAAGTAATTTAAAAAACAATTTCAGATGCCCTTCATGCAAAAGCGCTAACAAGGGAAGTGCAAATTTACAGTCTCCTTGTCAGCATCAGCTGAATTGCCAGAATACCCCAACAGATGCTGATCTCCCCCCGTCAATACACTACAATCTCCTAAGCCCTCAGACCATATATGGAAGTCAACTAAAGATGCCTCCGCTCAAACGGATGACTCTTCCTATCCGTGCCCCCTGCCTTCAACAGCCCCAAACAATGATTGCTGATTTGCTTCCCTGGAACAAATGCTGAGGAAGCAATTTAGAGAAAATGAAGATATTAAACAACATCTTTTTCGAATAGAAGATCAACTATGTAAATTCTGCCACGTGCTTCTCGAACTAAAGGCTATGGTCGAAAGCCCTCCAATGCCTCACCCTTCTGTTCATCAGGCTTCTGCAGTTCCAGTCCTCAGTCCAGATGCTGAAGAATTTGTTCCAAAAAAAAAAAAACAGCTGCGCAATCCCAAAAATCTAGCTCTCGTGCTTCCTCACAACGTGTGAGGAAGCACTTCAAAAATCGTGCTTCCTCGCAACGTGTGGACACAGACAGACAACTGATATCCACCACTATTAGTAATCAACAGAAACAGAGCAATTTGTATGTGCACTGTCAAAATAATCGCTCCTGAAGTGCCTTCCTATAATAGCTTGCCTACAAACTCCCCAGGTTTTAAGTTTTCCCGCAGAAACAACAGATATGCAAGCATAATAGGAACAAGAAATATGCAGTCTTGTATTAGAAACAGAAATAGTTCAACGGTTAGAAGCAGTAACATTTTTGTTAGCAGGCTAGACCCCAATACTACCTCCCAGCAGATGGACCAACTACTATTACAGCTAGAAATTCCAGGTAGAGCTTTCAAAATAAAAACCAAACGTCCCACATATTCATCATTTAGAATTGAACTAAAGAATTATGACCTACAACAATATCTAAATCCTGATATCTGGCCAAATGGTCTACTCGTCATGCCATTTTATGTAGCTATTGGAGGATCGGTCAACATCTCTAGTGAAAAGTTACCAACTAATTCATATAACAGTCATTAAGCATGTTCAAAGATGCATCGTTCCCATTCTTTCCTATGCTTCTGAAATCTGGTCTGGTGCTTCTCCAGTAACTGTCAAGAAATTTCTTGCCCTAGAATATTGGGTTCTTAGATGGCTCAATAGTAAGATTCGTTCTCCCCATACAATATCCAGGCAACAGCTTTATGAAAACTTAAAAACAAAGCCTCTGCAACAGATGATCAACGAGTCTGCAGTCATGCTTCTTGCAAAGTTAATCACTTCTGCATGCGATTCACCAAACTTAGCCAATAAAAATAGCTGCTCCCAACAGAGAAAACTCAAGAAACCAACAACAATTCAAATACAACCTCTCCAGACTCAAACAAATAGACAGGATGTTCCCCAATGCATCCCTTCACCTCATAAATTATCACAACATTGATTGCAGAGGTTGCTCAACTCTGAAGCCTACAGGAGTCAGATTTCCGATCAAATGATGACAAATAAAAACAGCTGCCTGCCTGCAACCCAGTAACTGCATCCGAGAGTCAGATGCGATGTTCTCCAATATATATTTTTGATCATTATAATTCATATTGTTGTTAAGGTATATATAGAATATGCTGTTTTTGTTTTTATATTTGTCTACTTTTCACTGAATTTATACCCCTAGCCTAGTGCTGTGATGGGCTGGCTGTGTTTGCAATAAATGAATATTTATTTTATATTTATTGTTCTATTTGGGAAATAATGATGAAATTTTTTGAACTTTTACCACCTACCGCTCAAAGGAGTAGCAGAGAATTGGAGATGGAAGGCGAGGAATGAGAATGTATTCCATGCCTTATTTTTTCTGAATCGGATCTTCAAATTCCTTCCCGAGGTGATTTTAAAAATATTTCTGTTCCATATCATATGAGACATTTCAAAATCGATGAAATACATGAAACAATGAGATCTTTAAACAAATATATCTTACAATTCCTTCTGAAGGTGGTTTGCGAGAGAATTCTTATTTTTATAAATAAACCTGGTGGTATGGAATAGGAGGATTTAAACCTTGAACATATTTTATCAGGGTGCGGTCTCATATAAGGCTTAATTAATTTTATTGACTTAAAATCGCTCCCTTTGAATTTATAAGTGTATTGAAAAGTGTTTCTCTATTGGCTGAAAATGATAGCAATTTTGACAAATCTATAATGTCTGAAGAAAGTTAAATGGATTATCCATTATTCATATAAATTCTGACGTTGTGCGGGCAATGGATTTCTCAAACATAATAAAGGAATTTGCAAAAAAAAAAAAAAAAGCTCAAAAAGCATTTTAATTCCTTTCAAATTTCAATTCGGCTAATGTTATTCAGGTCATCAAATTATGTCTCAAATAAATGTAAATTATATGTAAATTGTGAAGCATTGTAATCGGTATGATAAATAATTTCTGTTATTTAAATTAAAGTTTCTTTGCTTAGTTGTGAAAAATCTGTTTTTATTTGTTTTATATATATATATATATTTATGGCTTTCGGAACAGGATTGGGGCCCCACATTAATGACTGGCCCGGTCCCGATCTTGCCCCTCTCTCAGGCCCTGCTGATGACATATATGATGACAAACAACACTTCTGTCAACTTACGAACTTGTCCACTTTTTCTGATAACCTTCGACAGAAGTGGAATCTCCCTTACGGAAATAAAGTCTCAGCTCCTCGCTATAAAGTCTGAATGGTGCTTTTCTTTATGCGGCTGAAATGAGCGCAAGTCAATCAAACTGTCAGGTAGGACACATTTGGAGGACGATGTAGTGAATTTTGTCTTAACAGCGGCAATATAAACAGTAGCGCCATTTCTTCGGTAAATCTTAAAGCTGTAAATATCGTGAGATGTTTTATCTCTTAACCACCTGCCGACAGGAAACTACGGTTATCTTTAATGATGAACCAGCTATCTAAGAAACAGCTGTAGAAGTCATATTAAATTAAATCATGTTCACAAAATATGGTACGCGTGCCATCTTTTGGTTGAGAGAGAGCGTACTTAGCGAAAGAGGATAATATTGAAGACAGATATTTTCGTTCCTTTTAACCCTTCAAGTTTCTTTTTTTTCTTCCCTCCTCCACTGTGGTGTATTTACGCGATCCAATTTATAACAGGTTATCCAAGTTCTGTTGGTATAGAATTGGGCAGTAACCCCTATGGGGTTACCGCCAGAACCTTCTTGGGTATTAACCAGAGCTCGGAATGGATTGCAACGCACAGGATCGGGGTCACGGTTCATCGCCACATTTGATTATTAAAAAAAAAAAAAAAAAAAAATTATATTTTATTAACATGTGTACTGCTTCTTAAAATTTTCCAGTTCAACTCCTAATAGTAGTAACCTCTTTCTGGGAGAAAATTACCATGTATTTCTTCTTTCAAGTGTTTCAAGAGGAAGTAAAAAAAAAAGGGAGGGGGGGATAGAAATTCTTTACGACTGGCATAAACAAAATCCCTTATGGGCACAGTTTTAAACCATCCGCTTGTCACGACTTTTGTTGTATGGAAAGAGGCGAATCAGGACAAACGCCCGTATACTCCACTATAGAATATGCCTTCCATTCTTGTTTAAATCTTAATTAGCGACAACTTGAATCGAGCAACAAGGAAGCATTTATGTCATACTTGAAACACGTTCAGTGTTGATGAACTATCTATTGTAATGATTTGCTTCGGGCTCTAAGACAGTCGACAAATTTTCCAAGGGTGTAATGACACTTCTACAAGCCAAGAAAACTATTTGTTTTCGTTTAAAAGCGTGATATAATGCAGAACATTCGCGTTTTATGCTTTGGGTTTGTAGAATCATCTATTAACAACATTGTCCAACAGAATTTAAACGATCAGCATTATGGCGAACAGATCATCATATTCTGCACGGAAGGAGCTTACGAGATAGCAACATTATCATATCTGTTATCACGAAAACTCCAACAAGAGGCCAGTTCTGTAGCCTTAACCTCTTAAATATGAGAGGCTATTATCGTATACAAAATATTACAAAAGTGTAGTTTTTTTTTTTTTCTAATAGACTTTCATTTCAAATAGTAAAAAAAACGAGATAGGTTAGCTCACGCCACCAATTTGGGACGGATTCAAACGAAAAAAACGACACCGTTTTTCGTTTGAATCCGTCCCAAATTGGTGCGTAAATTAATCTAACCTTTTGAAATAATACAGTACACTGAAGATTACGTTCAAAGGCCCATGTCCTGTATTAGGAGGAAGGTAGCTTGTAGGCCTGGTCAGTACCAGGGAGGAGACTTTGAACTACTGAATGCAATTGATGGGATGAACTTTCTGGTAATTATACCCTTGCCAGAGTTTTCCCAACTCTCTTCCTAGATTCTGGAAAGTTTTTCGGTGATTTTCTTCTTTTCATGCCGGGATCATTTTTGAGGTCAAGGGTAATATCAGCTTTCCCTTTGGTCCTCTTCAAGCGTTGGAAGGGACCTCTGAGGATGGGCAGGCAGCCTGCAACGACTTGGAGTGCAGGGATGGTAACTGTGCAGCAAGCCCTGTTCTCTGGATGGAATTTAGTTTGCTGCGATTGCGTAAGAGTGTAGCCCTGGGGAATCAGACTGCTACGCCATAGGAAAGGCCGGGGACGAAAATAGATTTGTAAATTAACATCAAGGCCCGACACTTGATGTCCCAGTCCACTCGACTAATCACAGCAGAGTACTTCTTAATCTTTTCGGCCAGGTACTTTAGATGAGGGTGAAAGGTGTGCTTCATACATTTTGCAGACTGAGTAACTAAGCTCCTCCAACAAAAATACAATTATTATCTTTAACCACACCAAAAAAGCATTACCACAATAGTCGCCACAGAGAATGACGGGCGTTTCCATGTTCCTAATATAGTTTAAATAAAATTTAATGGTGATTATTCCTAAATACGCTTTAAGAAATCCCCTCCATCATATGCACACCAATATTTGCAAATTAGCAGCGAGTAATTTCCGCGTGCGCACACACATACACACAGAGAACAGACTCTGATTTCAAAAATTGACTGGCACCTCAGACTTCAAGCCACGGCGAACTCGCTTCATGCTTCCATACCGCAGTGAACCAAGCACAACGTTCCTGAAAGGCTGCGAACCCCTGACTTACAATAAGGGATTTTGACCTACGTTCACTTTTTATCGAGGAAGTTCGAAACCCCTATTGTAAGGTGAAATGCACACACTGTATCTGTAGACTGCCCCTCATTTTTAATTATTTATTCAATTGATTGCTAGTTACAATCGGCCCTCCTACAGCATGCAAACTAGAGGGGTAAAAAATTACAACTCAGAGAATAAAAAAAAATTAACAATTAAAAAAAAATGTCCTTCATGCTGGGTGTCTCAAAGAGGAGTATCCACAACATGTAATGCTTAACAGACTTCGCACACGAACTGCATGATGGCAGCATAACAGTGAAAAACAAAAAAGATTGTGTCGCTAGGCAGTCAACCTCCAAAACGACATCTGAAACCACTGCAGATATTTTGAGAGCACTGCGCATCGGGACCGCTTTCAGCAGAGGACAGGCTTCCCAGCTCAATTTTTAATTGCACCACATGCAAGAGACTATGGGTTCTAGTTAGTACTGTTGTGACTCAGTTGTTTGTTGGAAGATGATCGTTCTGTACTTCCATAATAATTTTTCACAGTTAACTTGAAACCGGTTCAGGATTTCCACTGTATTAAGCGGGAACATTTGTTAAAGCTTTTCAAGGAGATTAGGTTGGAGCGAAGTGGTTTGATTTGCAGACTGTATGATTGCCTCAGACTTCGTGGATGCGAGATGATTGATAGGACTGGCGCATCATATCTACCTGTTAATAACTTGGCCAGGATATGAATATTTGTCCTGATAACAATAAACTTCCAAGGTGTCCACACTCCATATCTGCATACAGAATGCCACTTGATACAGTGAAGGGAAGTCGAAAGATCCGATTTAACTACCTAAGAAGCCAAAATGCAATGCTTAAGAAGGTTTTGATGCACGTTTTAATTTTCTTTCTTTTAATTTTATAATCTCTGCATATAGGATATTGACCAGGACATCAAAAATCGATATCCTAATCGAGAATTCTTCCAAAAGCTCGTTGCGCAATGACATACCATAGTCTGAAGAATGTCTAAAGGCCAATCAAGGGCATCCTTTAGCGATTCCTTGAAGCGCTAAAGTTCACCCCCTTCTCATAAACAAATTGTTTGTGTAAGAAACGTACTGTTATCTAAACAGCGTGTACCAAGAATTATCGACTAAAGGTATATGGAAGAAAAGCGCGAGAGAAAAAGAGGAGAGAAGCTAACGAATGACATTCTACCGCCATTACAATTTCTCTTCACTATTGTGTCTTTCGATTTCCATGTTGTGGTGGAGGGGAGGTGGGTAGCGTTTAAGAATCTTTCAGTCGGGATTTGAACCCAGATGTCTACAAACGGGTGACAGGTGGCGAGCCCACTATGCTATCACGGTTTTATTCGTATTCGCATTCCGACGATTACCAAACTCTAAATGTTTATTTTTCAACTCGTGCCTCAACGACTGCAAATTTATGCAGTTACCCTGTACCTTGGCAGCAAGATAAAAAAAAAAAAAAAATGCTAATAAGATCTCACTTATTTCAATAACTGGTAGTCATTGGGCATAAAACAAATTAGAAACTGTAGTCTGCACAGCACGTTGGAGCAGATTTTTTAAAAATAGTTTCTCTTATTTTACAACTGGAAACATAATTTAGAATGACACTCGTATACGCTTAAACAATTATGACATAAAATTCTGAATAACCTTACCTCCCAGTTATAACAATTCAGCACGCTTAATTCTCTTGGAAATGGCCATGTTATACACCCTCCATCGTGATAAATAAAACTGTATAAATCGCCTAATTACTTGAAGATGGAACTGTCCTTCCTTTCAAATTGTTGTTCTAAGAAATGCACTAATTTTTCTTTGGAATTAAAATTTAACACATCTTTTTCTTGCACAGTAGCAAACGATACGTGGCTGCCCGGCATCAGATCGGTAAAACAAAAAAATACATAAATAAATCACCGGACTACACTACAATAATCTTGAACCGGAATATAAAATTGAGAGAGAATGGAATAAGAATTCTGTCTAATTGTAAGAAACTTTCAGGAAAAAAAGTGCATTATTTTTAGATTTCATTTCGTACTAAATATATGAATGTGTATGAAAAATATATGACATATTCATACATTTATATAGTATATGCGTACAAAAATATGAATATGAACATAAATAACATTTAGCGTATAACACAAAATAAACTTTCTTGCTGAAAATAGCTGCAGTACTGTATATGCTACTGATTCTCGCCTATATAGTGTGTCCGAAAATACAGAAAGAAATGTAATTACATCTCAATCAATCAACGTTTTAAATATTTTCCCCATTATTTTCAGACTTAAGACCAGTTTCACAACACCGCTCTACCTCTTCTCATTCTTTACCTTGGAATTGCCTTTTCGCTGGTTGAAGCATGCTCCAAGGACTTCCGCTTTACATCATTCTTCCACTCGTGCACATTTCTTTCTTTTTATTTTAGATTTCAACCCTATAATGACCATTTTATTCTCATTTGGACCATTCATCCCATTGTCCACTCCAATTGGCACAAATCCCGTTTAATCAATTAGAATTAATTTGAATTTGTCGCTTGGTACTGAATTTCATATCAATTCCCCCCCGTTACTATTCTTCCTCATATGGTAAAACTGTCACCTGTTTTATATAATTTATTTATCTATGGTTCGGCTACTCGGTCGCGTGTAGTTCTTATTCTGTACAGTGGTGTATATTTATTATTCTTATGTCTAAAACAATTATATCAATTAAAACGATTATGTCTAAAACAATTAGACATTTCGTTATATTTAAATGTGCCATTTTCAGAATGAAACAATAAAATGATGTCAATTGATATGATACGGGAGGATTTTTCAAATTAAAGCGCTTCTTTAATTTGAAAAAATTTACACAAATTAAGACCCGATACGTCTTAATTTGTATAAATTCAGTCCGATGCTAAATAAATAAGTTCCCTATTTTATCCAGAAATTTGCGTTCTCTTTTAAAAAGAACTTTGAATATTTTCAGAAAGATTTGTGCTTTCTGAAAAATTTCCTGATCGTTCAGCTATAGAGATATCTCTCTCTCTCTCTCTCTCCCCTCTTCGTATTTCTGTTGTTTCGATAAGTCCAACAAACAGATGGAGATGATGGGGGAAAAAATTCTTTTTAAAAATAATGTATTAACCGCACACAAATAGAAATAAAAATCCTTGTATAGGTTATTTTTATTTTTTATATTCACGAAATAAATATTTCAGATTTTCTTATAAGAAATACAAAAAGTGGACAAAATTCTGACTACAAAAAAAAAAAAAAACCTAAAGAAAGTCCTATGGATTTAGAGCAGATAAAAATAGAGCGAGAAACTCTGGGTACATGAGAAGAATGGAATATTGAACACCTATGAAACCATTAATATTAATATCCGTAGACTAGAGATTACGAAGTTGGAACCGTTAAGGCCGAGAAGAGAAGCCAGATTGTTATACGACGAAAATATACTTCGTGATAAAACACAGCCAGCCTACACCTGAATTGGCTGTTACATATCGAGCAGAAACATAACGGCTAACACAAGTTTTTAAAATTTCTCTTTTTCAGTTTCTGTTGGAAAAAGAAAAAAAAAAAACACGCACAGTTCGATAAGAAATCGTAGTAGAATCAGATTGTTTAAGAATTGCGCTGTCGCAAAGACCCCGAAGATTCGAGTTGTATCAGTAAACTGAGCATGAATTACATGATCTCTTTGCTGTTTTGCAGGATGAAATTTTCCACCAGAAAAGAAAAGAAAAGGAAACGCTCTCAATCGAGAAAAATGCGGTTGCCAACCCCCACCGATAGTCAGCCACAGTGTTTAATTTCTCCACTCAGGACCATACCTAGCTAATTGAGCGTCCCAGGTTAACGGATCAAACTGCGCCTCCTGCAACTTTAATTTCTTTGCCCCATTGGCTCTGGAAATCAGTCCTCGTGTCTTCATATGGCCACACTCCTGTCGTGTAATTCATCTTCCGAGAAACGCGAATAAGTTCACTACCGGTTGTGGGGAGAGGGGGGTGAGGCAACCGCAGTTGTTGCCACTTAAGAGTTAAGCGCGTGCCATTTCTTATCGTGAGTAGTTTGAAAGTCGTTAATGACATCTTTAACGTCATTATAATTGGTGAACGTGGCCAGTCTTCCTGGGACTTTTCTCTTTTTATACGTATTTTTTTTGTGTTTTTGTAAAACGGATATGCATTTTTTCTGCAAAGGGCTTCTTCAGTAATTTCCAGTAATTTGCTAATAAATTGACATCTGTAGAAAGAGGTTGTGACCTGATCCATCTCATGATAGATACAAGACTGTTTCGGGCGGGAGGAATGCTTTTTTAAGCCAATTGTCAATTTGTCAACTTTTGCGAAGAGGATTAAATGAGTTTTCCAAGACACCGAAATTCGTGTCGTTTTCTTTTTTTTTTTTTTTTTTTGTCCTACAATAAAATATGGGTTATGTTTAGCAGTTATGAATCCTAACAGACTTTAGAAATAAAATATATAAATAACATCGTTTTTCAAAATAACGTGCCAAGAAAATTGCGACACCATCTACATCGGAGTTCAGGTTTAAAACGGAAACAGCTTCGAGCAAAAGAGCCTATCACCCACCGCAAAAATAGCTAAGAGTGATTCATCACAGACAGAATTATCAGCACACTGCCATAATATAAAACACAAGCCACAAAATAATGCCGAACTTATAATACGCTGACTGAACTACATTTAAGATGCTTTGAATCGTTAGTTATTGTCTGATATAGGCAATGGCACCCCAAATTAATACACAAATTAATTAATATGAGATTAACAATGAAATTTTCAAAGATTCCGCATTTGAAACACTTTACTGTCATAAAGGCGGATAATGACGTCATTCAAGACTATTCCAACATACCTTTTGGTTAAATTATTCTCTTCTAAGCTTTGTAGTTAGTATGAAGTCGAAGCTTCGAAAGCTCCTCATTACAGCTCCTGGTTTCGTGCTAATGAATGAAATAGTCTTCTAAGGAAATGACAGCACCTCCCACACCTAAAAGTGCACCTTCAGGAGAAATGAATTTCAGTCTAGCATAGTTTATTTCTTTTCTACCACTTCATCTTATTTAATTCATTAAACCAAGCTGAATTGGGGATGAGTTTAGTCTACATATTAGAAGCGTTGGCTGTTTAAAATATATTATTGAATAAATAAATCTTTATTGTGCAAGACGTTAAGGAGTTTTATATAATAAGATACATGCATATTATGTACGAGTATGTATGTACGTACGGTGAAGATACACCTCCATCGGTTGTATCTTCGCCTTGCCGTGGTGATGGTGCTTGCGTGCTCTGACAATCCCGGGAGCTATACCAGCGATAGCTTAGCTGTCAGAAGGGACACCCAAGCTGGACAGGTCCTCGTGGATAAGAGTCAGACCAAGAGAGAGCTACCTATGAGGAGGAAAACTCCGAAAACTCATAGTGGTGTTCAGCAGCACAACCCACTATTACCAACCTGAGACGGTTACAGCAACTAGAATCAGGACTGGAAAACTGAAAACTTAGGCAAGCTTAGGCTACAGCACAGCGATGCGGAAAGCAAGGAGAAACTATCGCATTAACCATCCCAAGAATACAACATGACTAGCTAAACAACGAAAATAGCCCTCAGTCCCGGGCAGGCCTTAAATGGCCAGAGGGTGCAAAGAACCCCCCGGTTTATTTCCTCAAAAGATAAGCCAGATGCTTATAGAACTAAATTTAAAAACAAAGAGCAACTACTTAAAATTGCAACATGTAATGTCAGAAGTCTGTATCAAACAGGGAAATTATTAAATATCGCAAAAGAACTTGACGACATAAACAATGATATCCTGGGCTTAGCGGAGGTACGATGGGAATATTTAATGTTATATATAAAGGAACTAAAGAAAGGCTGAGACAAAGAAAAACTTTGCCAGCTTGCATATGGGAGAAAGTTCACAAGGATAACGGAAGAGCGAATGGAGAATAGTAATTTTGATCTGCTAAATTGAGACCCAGAATCCGAATGTACCTAGTTCAGGAATATAATGACAGACGCTGGAAATGCAACTTTAGGATGGGCCAAAGGAAAGCTGAACAGCAGTGGATGACAAGTAAGATACTAGAACTAATGGAGCGCAGGAAAAACTTTACGAACAAAGATGAGGAAAAATATAAGATGTATGACAGTTTGATTAAACGGAAATAAGGAAGGCAAAACAGATACGGATGGAGGAGAGATGCAAAAGAATTGAATATCTGCAAAATGAGCATAAGGAACGTCTAATCCACAAAGAAGTAAAGGAACTATGCAACAAGAAAAACCGCGCAAGAAGTCACATTTTAGATAAAAACAACAGAGACATTGTAGACATGCAACAAAAAAGGAGAGATACAAGAATATCTGAGGTAACTATACTGCGATGAGGACAGACAACTAAGAAATGACAGCACACAAAGAGATGGTGAACATCAAGACTTTCTGATGGAAGAACTGGAGCAAGCGATGAAGTCAATGAACAATAACAAAGCAACTGGCATTGAACCGGCCGAAATGCAGAAGTACCTCGTGTTTTGGGGAGAGGATAATATAACGTTATTTTACTGCAATTCCCAGAAGATTACTACCTTTCCTTGTATATCTCTTATTTAGATTTTTTGACGCCCTCACACATACCAAGGCCCCACTTTTTGACAACTGACTGCTATACACTGTATATCTCACAGAAGCTTCTCAGGATCTTGAGGGTAATTTCTTTTGTTTCCCCTTAATCAGTGTCCAGGAATTCTTTCGCCCAATTTGTGAGAGAGCAAATTCTTAACTAGACAAGCAAGGCGTGTGTTATTTAGAATAATAGGACTCAAAGTGGAAAAAAAATGAAATTTATTACATACATATATACAACGTAATATACAATTGAATTAGATAGCATATTGTAAGGACCCGTCCTTACATTAATTAATAAAAATTGTTAAATATTATGAGAATGTTAACTGTAGTACGAATAGTGGTTTTCTGGTACAAACAACATGGATTAAGAAACACTGGAATTCAAAAATACCTTCCAGTCGCTCTCTGTTTAGTAGTAGCTTGTTTGTATAGAAGTTCTTTGAGGAGTCAGTGAAAGTAATATACCATGACAAATCCCCCATTAAGACAGAAGCAGATGCACCATAGTAAGGGCCAAGAGTGCTTAAGCTGGCCCTCTTAAAGATTTCACGGTGAAACGCTATTAGAGGTAGGCGAAGTCACCAGGTGTGCGCGCGTGAGGTCACGGGAGGAGCTGTGACGCTTCTCAGTTGACCTGAACTTCCGCTTCTCTTTCTGGATTGTTCTGGTATGTTCGAGGTCCACGGACGTTGGGGCACAAAGAGTAAAGAAGACCCGCCCACGGAAGAGGAGAGGAGACAAATGAGAACACAGGAAAAAGGATGTGCAGATCTCCTATTGGCCAGGAAGAAAATAGAGGGAATTTTGAGAGGGAGATTCTGAAAAGGTTTTCGTGGCTTTCTGGAAAAGTTTTCGGGAGATTCGGAAGAAGTTTTCGGAGGAGTCGGAAGAAGTTTTCGGAGCGGTCTGGAGGATGATTTGAATGAGTTGGAGAACGATACAAAGCAGAGCGGTAGTCTAATTTGGGTGATAGCTGCAGCCCTGAGGTAGATGGAAGCAGTGATAGAAATTCTGCGTATCCCGACAGCCCGTAGGAATGTTCACCTGTAAACATGGAAGCCGTAGTGAGGAAGAAGGAAGAATCACACCCTGAGAATTATATAGGCAAAGTCAGTCGAATGAGTGGTCGAACCATTGACCTACTCGAAAACCCCTCTATCCACGGAAGAAGAAATGCTGACCTGTAAAGAGTATGCAACACTGATTGATTCCAACCGTGCAGTACCCGGAAGGGAAACACCATAATCACCGAGATCCCCAAATGAGCGCCCCCGCATTCCAGTACCTGAATGACCGATATGAAAGGAAGCCGAGCAGAGAGGGAAGTTCCAGGCCTAACACGTAAGTGCTAGAGAGTTTACCAATATAGGTGTACTTAATTTATTAAGGAGAGGACTTTAAGATAACTAGACATATATGGTTAAGGAGGGAGGTTTAAGTAATGAATATATGAATAAAAGTGTTAGGTATTTAAGACGGACGTAGCCTTTAATCTGAAGTGAAGCTCCTCATATTAATGCTTGCTGGAAGGAGAGGGTATAATAGATAACTAAGAATTGTTTAAAGTTGGGAAAGGTTTTTATAATATGTATGAAATTGAAGGTTGAAATTTCAATTTATTATGAGTTGATTTGTGGAGAGTATTTCTGATTTTGAGTAGGGGCTAATTAATAAGTTATATATAAAGGTATAGAGGATTAACTGTTCTGAAAGGTAATGTTTAATTGAATTGATTGATATTTCCTGTTGACCTGAATGCAGAAAGGGTGTCTAATTGAATAAATGCAATTTTTTTTACAAATTGAGACACGAACTCTGAAGGTTTTTGTGAGCCAGTTCATTGGCTGGTAGTTGTTGGTTTATTATACAGACTGTTCAGAAGAAGAGTGGGAAGAATCTATGTAAAGTGTATGACACGACCTATTGAAGTCCCTGTAAAGAACATGAAGAGACACCATGTCATAATGAATAATAATGTGTATTAGAATAGGATATCAGATGATGAAACAATTGAGTTTGAACAAGATAATTACACATATAAAGGTTAATGAAATAACAAGTCACCAGCCAGATATAGTTTGACCAATACTATTGCTAATTTCTGTATGATATGTTAATAAACATTGTTTTATTTTACATTCATGTGTTGGAGTCTGTCATTCCGAAACTCAGCCAATCCTGTGGAGAAATACTTAAAATAATTAAGGTCCCCTACGAGTCAGGTAATCTTCTGAGAACAAACAAGTCAGATGCTAAGTGGGAGGATTGGACTACGGGGATATACATATAAAAAAGGGGATAAATTATAATAATTAAAATAATAAGAAAATTAGGGCAACCACAAAAAACAATAATACCACACACCCCCCAGAGTATAAACAAGAGCCACCCCCACAATATGATCATAATATACAAAGTTGACTCAGAAATACCTTGCATATATTATTATTACAGTTTCCCTTCACTAGTTATTCTGATTTGACAATTATATAAAAACACATGATTCATTCTTCTTGCCTTATTCCCTAATTAACTCCTAACACTTGAACATTTACTATATCTATTTTCTTTGCTCCTGGAAACAATACTGTTTTAAATAGTAATTATCAAATATGCTAAATTCATCATTCAGCTCTTTGTTCTCACCACACTGTTACAATATACTTGTAAACCAATCTTCAGTATCCTAAAGTCCCTGTTTGTTACTAATCATTCAGTTAACTACTTGTACACAAATTTCCATAAATTAAAACACTGTATTCAGAAAAAACACTTAATCATCTATCATTTAAAGCATGTTCAGAATCTTTCGTAATCTCTTTACTTCCCTTTCTAACACCTTATAGCTATTTGTTTTATTTCATTTTATTTCATTTCATTTTCATTTCATTTTATTTCATTTTATTAAAACACCACATTCAGCTTTGCTCATATTACTTAATTATCTATCATTTAAAACATATTCAGAATCTTTCTTTATTCTAGTGCTAACCCCTTTCATTAATTACCCTACTATTTTACTAACAGTACTTCTTGTTAACTTAGAATATACCTAATATATCGCTCACCTACTTCTTTCTCATCTTCTCCAGGGAGGTTCCAGGCTGTCATCTTGGGTTTTCCTTTCTGGTTTCCTTCATTTGCTTTCTCCTGCTCTGCTTCAGATAATTTTCTGGAACTCTGGATCTGGCATCCTTGATCTCCTGGACTTCCTGCTCTGAATACACAACTCCTCCTTTACTATGGATCACTCAGATGCTTTCTCCAAGAGGTCGTTACCTTTCCTGGTTCACTTAACTGTCTTTCATAACTTTTTGCTTATCATACTTGAACTTCCCTTTACGTGCTACTCTTAATTATTTTTTCCCTTACTGTCTAGGGCTATTTTTGCACTCCCTACACTTCTACACTGCCCGACTTACTTTTTTCACTGTCTCCACGATCACTCTTTTTGCCACCTCTGTCTTCTCTTCACACTGACGACCCCCAACTTTTTCTCCGTCGTTTGAACCTCCTCCCATAAGACTCTTCACCAATCCCAAGAATTCTCCGAACTTTCCCTCTTTTCTATTTATTAAAAATTTACCATAACCCCTTTTCCCCATGTACAAACCAAATCTTGTTTCCGTAATTTTCTTGTCTAATTCTCAGGGCAGCATAAACCTTTCATGTCTGCCATCGTCTCTCAGGATAGCCATTTTCGTGTTTGACATTTGCAAAAATGTTGTCAACTTACTTTTGTTGTCAACAAAAATGTTGTCAAAAAGTCGCCACAGTGGCTTGGTCTTTTCCGACCCAAACGCTAGCCCATTGGGACTTATGTCCAGATACCGCATAGATCAAACGTTTCTTAATCACTCGCATTTCACTGTCCCATTGTTCTGTTTCTAGTAACCCTTTTCCGCCTGTTCACTAATGACCACTCCTTCCCTAGTACAGGCGGCTGCCTTTGTTTACTGTCAGATCACCCCTTTTCCCACGGATTTACATTTATATGTTACTGTCTCTTCCATTTCAGTGCTATTCAATTTGCACATCTATAATCGCTTATTTCTAAGTTCAGTATTCTTGCCATATATGCATCTCTCTAATGTCAAAAATTTTCCTTTCCATATCAAGGATTTACCATGTCAAAGAATAATGTATTCCCAACTCACAAAATTTTCCCATAAACTAACTCTCCATATTTGTAAGATTCACTTCTTACACTCGGAACAAGAAGAAAACAACAGCACAATAAGCCTCATAAGCCGTACCATGAAAGTTCTCTGAAGATGATTCTAAGCAGAATTGAAGGCAAGATACAAGATCAAATTGGAAAAGACCTGATGGGTTTTAAAAAGGGGGTTGGCACAAAAGAAGCAATATTTGCTCTGAATATACTGGCAGAAAGAGCAATTGAACGCCAGCAGAACCTATTTGTCTGCTTCCTTGGCTTTAATAAACCATTCGGCTATTTGAGACATCATATGTTCATAGATTCATCTTTCCCATTCTGGTCTATGCTTCCGAAATGTGGTCTAGCTCCTCAAGTAACTGTCAAGAAATTACTTGCACTAGAATATTGAGTTCTTAGATGGCTGAATAGTAAACTTCGTTTTCCCCATACAATTGCTAGACAACAGCTTTACGGAAACTTGAAAACAAAGCCTCTGCAACAGATATTATTAACGAGTGTGGAGTCATGTTTCTTGCAAAGTTAATTACTTCTGCAAGCGATTCGCCAAACGTAGTCAACATAATAGCTGCTCCGGACAGAGAAAATCCAAGAAACCAACAGCAATTCAAATCCCACCTCTTCAGGCTCAAAAAAATGGATAGAATGTTCCCCAATGCATCCTTTCACCTCATAAATCATCATAACATTGATTCAAAACAATACTCAACTCTAAAGCCTACAAGAGTCACATTTCCAAGAAAAGAAATAAAACAGCAGCCTGCCTCCATCCCAGTAATTGTAATTGAAAGCCGATCGTGCCTTTCTGCAACATTTTTTTTTGTTAATTCACTGTATAATTCCTATTCATTGTTAATGTATATATGAATTCTGCTATGTATTTGATATTTATATGTTATTTCCTTGTGCCGATTCCTGCCCCGAGCTACGTGCTGTGATGGGCTTTCTGTATTTGCAATAAATGAATATTTATTTATTTAATTATATCCTATTCCAGCTCTTGAACAAACTAAACGTTCGTCCCAAGGAACTATGGATACTACGGCTACTATATCTTGAGCAATATAAGCAGCAATCATTGTAGAGGGAGAAAACATAGACTGAGTACATATCCAGAAAGGAGTGAGGCAAGGTTGTGTTTTGTCTTCTATGCTGTACAATCTCTATGCCGAAACGATTACATACAAGAGCCTAAAGAAGGAATTAGTGTTAATGGTTCAATTATCAGTAGCCTGCGATACCTTCATAATAGGAAATGTTAAAATACTCCTCAACAAAGTTGTAACAGCCAGTGAACAGATATGCTTAAGAGTTAATGCCAAAAAGACCAAAACTATTATTATAAGCAAAAGCACCTCACCTAGAATTAAAATGTGCTTCGGCAACTCCCCCATCGAACAAGTGAATAGCTTTAACTATCTAGGGAAGATTTTACAAATAATAATGACCAAGGCACAGAAATTAGAACTGACTTGGTATGGCCAAAGAGGTATTTAAGAAGCTTAAGAACTTCCTCTGCGACATTAAACTGGATTTCCAGAAAATATATCGATTGGCCAAATGCTACACTTGGAGCACCCTCCTATATGGATGCGAGATCTGGGTCATGTGGAAAGCGGAAATCAGGAATCTGGAAGCCTTCGAGATGTGGATGCTCAGAAGAATGCTCAAAATTCAACGGACAGTTCGGGTCACCAATGAGCAGGTTCTTAAGAGGACAAGGGCCACAAGGACATTATTAACTACAGTTCCAAGGAGGAAGGCTGCCTATCTCGGACATATTATAACAGGCCCTCAATATGACCTGCAGACTCTAATCCTGCAAGGGAAGATTAAGGGCAAAAGAGCAAAAGGAAGGCAAAGAAAAAAGTGGCTTGATAACATCAAAGAATGGACAGGGGATCTTTCAACACAAGAACTATTTCACAAAACCAGACACTGAGTTGGCTGAAAATTCAGCCAACTCTGTCCGTTCAAACGTTCAACGTTCAAATTGAACACGGAACCTGAAGAAGAAGAAGAAGAAGATGTACGTACATATGAATAAATTCAAGGAAGAACTAGACAAAGTATTGGAGGGGATGGATGGCTGAATTGGGATTTTTTTTTTTTTTTTTTTTGGCTGATGCTGAGCTTGCTTTCTTGCATCATTTGCCACTATTAATACTAATACTAACATAATAACTATTAGACAACTCAAACAGACAACAATTAAACAAGAAAGAACAGTGCGGACACAAAACTAAACAAGTAAAACAACTGAGGAGAAGTCACTCTCCATAGCAAGAAGGCGTCGTCTCAGGACGTAATTGTGGACAGTTTCTTCATAGTTCGGAGGAATTGGGGGGGGGGGGGTTCCTGCCTTACTGGTCTAACAGGAGATTAAGATCAAAGTAGTAACTGGCAACATATTTTTCAATGGTAATAGCACGAGAATCGAAACTGATCAGAATCACGATGCATGATTGGGGAAAGACAAAAAAGAACACTTTGAGACACTACGATTGCTTTGATTATCAATCACGCAGCTAATAAACAAAACGTCAGGGAATGGCTGTAGAATTGAAAGGTGGTCACTGGTAGCCTGCGGAGGCGTTGTTTACCTTCCTGTGTCCTCTCTCTTGCTTAACGTTAGAGCAAACACATGGAGGTCGGTCCAATTGCTGAATTCTCTTCACATGTTACGATGACAAAAGAAGTCGGTCGGAAATCGCAAGTCATTCCAGTTCTGAATCTTTTTCATCGTCAGCAGTAAACGAATTTTAAGTATTTGGGTGGGTCAGCATTACCTTTTCTCACAAAACCAAGCAATATTCTTTGAATTTCTTCTGTACTCATTTCAGAACAACCCTTTTATTTATCAATATTGAAATTCTAATAAGGATCGACAAATTATTCGACAGATTGAATCGTAAAATATACAGCAGCAGTTATATTCATTAGATAATGAACTAAAACACTAAGCACTTTTATTATGTAGGCGCTGCAGAGTGACTCGCAGCGTCAACTGTTCCATTTATATCGCTTGGCGAATTGTTACCAAACATTTTAAATTTTAGACGCAACTGCATTTCTTGTACTTTTCAGAAAGGACTCTTTTTGATAAAAAGTATTAAGTATAAAAGTTAAGTATCTACAGTCTTGGAGTTCAACAGAAGTGCTAATTCTACGAAAACCGCTTTTATTTATACGTTAGACGCGCTTGCCTCTACCATAACAAGATAATACCTCTCACTCACTTTGTTCTAATTGAGAGAGAGAGAGAGATAGAGAGAGACAGAGAGAAGTATAAAGTGTGTTCGTGTCTAACGGCACCAGGGGTTTTCCCCCATCTCCGCGTTGCTTTCATTGTGGGTTTAACAGTTCACTGTAAAGCCCAGAGATTTAAAAGTGTATGGATTTTGTAAGTGTAGTGTTGTGTATCGTTGTTCTTCTGGCCAATTAGCCGCTAGGCCCCTGCTGGGGTCCAGCAGCATGTATCCACTTAGGCAGACCAGGTATCCAATAGTTGATATTTTACTCTGGCAGGCCCTGTCACCTAGTTTACTGAGATTTCAGTGGCTAGGGCCTTAAAAAAAATAAAATAGTAATAATAATAAAAATTGTGGGGGAATAATCGCTGAAAAAGGTTTAAGCCGAGAGTTTTTCTTGCGTGGTTAAAATTTGGACATGTTTTAATTTTTGACATTGTGTGGGACATGCGCTGGTGTATAGACAGAGTATGGGATGGAGACTGAAGACTGGGGGGAAAGTCAGAAGTATGAGGACAATCGAGTAGGTGTCCCCAAAAGCAGTGGAGCAGGCCCATGCCCCACCAGGAGTAGAGAAGTGGGGAGTGGCAGGGGGAGGGAACAGGAAACCGTCTCCCCCTGTTAGGGAATTGGGAATTAAAGGTGAATAGGAGTAGGGAGTCCTATTCAGACCGCCATATGGCATACCGCAGGTAGTTCCTGCATTTATTTTGATTTCCTCTTGCTCTTTACAGTCTTGTGGGGTGGTCGATTTGCTTCGAGTATACATTTTCCTTTTATTCATTGTGGATGGCAATTTCCGTTCTTCTTCGGTCGAAGACTTCTCGTGCAAACCGGCTGAAAGCTGCATAGTCGTTTTCTGTGTCCAAGAGATCGTGTTCTTGGTTTTTTGGTGTGTACTGTATTTTAGTTATTAGCACGCTTCTGTGTTCCTCATAGAACTCACAGTCATGCATTATATGATGCCATGTTTCAGGCTCAGTTAGCTCCGCAGGTGCAAGTTAGCTCCTCTATAATGCCCAACGTGTTCAATTTTGCCTTGAATGGGCCATGGCCCATTAGTAAGTAGGTTGCATTTAATCTCGGGTCAATGGGCCCGTCATGGCACGCAGGCCAAGGGCTAACGATGCCAAGACATACAAGGTGAAGTAAAAAAAAGCTCAGTCCAACTGATGCCATTGCATAGAAAGTACCTTCTTTCTATATCTTTTATCACAAGCGAATTTGTTAAGATAAGCATCAAATTTGTAGACCTGGGAGAGTATCTGAAAAGGAAGGAATCGATCTGTCAGAAAAAGTCTCGAATTCCGGGTGGCCAGTCTAGGAGTAGTCCGCAAGGCAGAGATAGGGATTCTCCAGCAGCATGTATCCAATAAGGATGGCTCGAAGATAAGTCCCGCAACCATTTTCACTGTGACGACCAACTTCCAGGAATCAATAAGCTCGGAGAGACGGGGAACCCCCATTGCATTTGCTAATGCTGTTGTTCTAGCTTGTGGAGGCAGATTGGATTTCCAATTGGCCAATTTAAGTAGCCAATATTCAGACGCAATGAGAGGCTTTTTAGTCGTTTGGTTGGCTGAGACCTGAGACATGAGGTCAAGAAATGACGACCTTCCCGATCATCGTGTCAACCACCGGTAAGGTGCCAAAGACCCTACATAGCAGTCTAGCAACAATAGGTCTCCCAGAGAACGCCTACAAGGAACTCCAGAAAGTCGCAATCCTGAACACCTGTAGGATAATCAGAAAGTTCCTCGACCAATAGTAACACCAGACATTACAACCACCTGTGTATTTGGTAGCAGTACCCGTCACGGAGTTGAATCCTCCAATCAGGGAGAAATAATATAAGAGCAATAATAATAATAATAATAATAATAATAATAATAAATTACTATTATGAGTGCGCTTGAGAACTCCAGTGCCGCCATTGAGGAGTAGCCTCACCCGGGCAGACCACCTCAACCCAATACCCTAACCAAGCCTCCATTAAAGAGTGGCTACCTTTCACTGAGAAAGAAGATCAAAGAACCCAAAAAACTAAGGACTGGCTTCTCTCATGCCGAATACCCCTCCCAAGATAAGGGTCGTCCACTGTCCGCAGCTTCTGACAAGGGCTCTGACGACCCATCTACCAGAATTCTTCCCTCAGCACTCACTCTTTTGGACACTGCGCTCTTAGTGGACACATCCACGCTTAGTGTCCCCACAGAGACGACGATCCTAGATACATAACCTGCAAAAGGTGAAGATGGAAACATAATCATTCTGTCCAGACATCTCCTGCCCAGAAAGCAACAAGCATTAGAACCAGTACAGAAAAGGATCGCTGATGTGTAGTCCAACCAGCTCTACTCTTCAAGATCATTCTCTTGCCAGCCCCGTCCACTATGCTGGAACTTCCCCTTCTATACATGGACCCCAGAGTCTAAAGATTATTCAAATATATGGGCACAGATTACTGTTGCTGAGGAAATCCATCTTGCTGCAGAGAACCACTCTGTTGACATCATCTTGATTCAGGAGACATTCGTCGTTGGGATCCATTCTCTTTGCCCTGCAAAAATCACTGGGAATCCCTATTCAAACCCGCATTATTGAATAATGCGGATTTGAATAGTGCACCAAAATGCATCCGAAAACATGCATTTTGGTGCTTAACGGAGATCTGGATGTCTTGATCATTTAAGGCCGGTGCAACCAGTTTTCAACGTCCATCCAAGTCACCTACTCCAAACAGTCTCTTTACTGCCCCCCATAAACAAACCAAACTATTATTTTTAGGCTACCCGAATAATTAAATTCCTCTGCCATGCTGTGTGTCTTATGTCCGTTAATTGCGTGTGTTCTTTGGTCGATTTGTCTGTTTTGCTGGACGAAAAACCCCAGTTCCTGGGAGAAAAAACTTGCTATCTACGACTGAAACCGACTAACTCAGCCACGGAGTGAAAAAAAGCCCATTAAATAGCCCTAAGGTGGAGAGAACGCACTGTTATAATGAGATGATAAATATCTGGCAGACAAGATGGGATACTTCTACCAAGGGAGCAGTTACAAGGAGATTCTTTCAGGATGTCACTTCCCCTCATCTAAGTCAGCGCAAAAGTGGCTCTCTAGCTCTAGAAACATCATTCCTAGTCACTGGGCATAGCTCACTGAACGAGAAGCTCTTCCAACTAGGCCTAATATACATAGACGTCTGCTACTGCGGCGCCAAGGAGAATTGGTTCCACCTTCTCTTCGAGGACCTGAAGCAAGACCTAGTTAATATTATCCCTGTCACTGAAAACAACTGGACATTCTGTTGCAAACACCAGAAAACCTGACTGCCTTCCAGAACTTCTTGACTCGGGTATTCCCATACAGGAAAACCTCCTACAGGATAACACAGGCTATGAATGGGGATTCACAGACAGTAGCTGAATTTTTTTTTCTCCAGCTCTACAGTAGTGTAGTTTTTTTTTTTTTTTTTTTTGTTGTTTTTTTTCTCATGCTCTATGCTAGTGTGGCGTTCTTTTTTTTTTTCTCATTTTTTTTTTTTTTTTTTTTTTTTACACCACGGGAATTTTCCCCACTGGAATTGGGCCCCCCAGAGGAATCTGGCCCACCTTTTGGCAACATCAAGTGAGTCACAATCTTGAATTGAGAGGGCACGAGCTTTACTGAGACTGTCCCACACTCCCGTGTTGGAGACGCATACCCAGAATCATCTCTGCAGGTGACTGATGCTTCTATGTCGCCAAGTGGCCGGAAAACAACAACAGAACACTACACACGACTCATAAAACCTACATTACTCTCATATCTGGTCCTTTTACAATGGTACTGTTCTTCACAGTGATACGAGGTGGAGTTGAACAGACGTTCTAGGAGCCGCCCGTTACAACAAGTTGCAATTCACATATTCCACCGTGTTGTATTCTTTGTGATATTAGATTACTGTATTAATTAACAAATGAACAGGGAGGAAAAAGGTCGCCTCTGTTTTTTGTATCGGATAATCTCCAGATTAGTTCTTAATTCCAAAGCAATCTAACTCACAGAGTAGTCTTAAAATCGCTTCCAAATTAATGAAGCTTCTGAAACTGACTACAGATCCTCCTAAAGTCCCATTACATCTAACGCTGTGATGGAATTTGTGACACGTTCGACTTTAGAAATAAGCTGCCAGTACTTTAGTCCCATTAGTCTACTGAAACACGACATTCCTAAAGCTGAGTACAGTTCATTTTAAGAGTAGTAATCCACAAAACGTGAGTTGGAATGAAAAACTGTGCCTTAAGATCAAAGAACACAGAAACAGAGATTGCGACGGGGAAATGAAGGAAGAAGTAGAGAAAGTCAGAGATTTCTACCACAATTCTTAAGTTTTTCGCAAAGTAATATTTCAGAAAGAATATCACTAAAAACGTGAACAAAGAGATAGTCCTACGGGAAGTAATAGAAGAAAATGCTTCTGTTGAAAGGCAGATTTTCGAATGCAATATTATATCTCGTGGCAAACTACATTTTCTAGTATGAAAATACAAAGTAAAGCTGCTTTATAAGTTAATAAAATTTCATCCTTCCTGACGATTATACGAAAAAGGTCGATTAAACGGTTATAACTTCGAAACTGTTGCCATCGAGCCTCAACTGTAGGCATAATAAGGCCCTAGGGATTATCACAGTGAATATAGTCACTGTGATAATCTAAGCACGTGGGATAATAAAGCGAGGAATTTTTTATGGGCTTTTTTCGCAATGTAGCTGTGTTAATCAGTCTCAGGCGAGGGTTGAATGGTTTTATCTTCCTGAGAGAATGCCTGGGCTAGTACGTTAGAATCTCTTATAATGGAGGATGTCAACTTTTCACATATTAACTGAAGTTAGTAACTCCTAGACCAGTACGACTTCTTCTGGATTTATTTTATGACTTTTCTACACCAGCGTGTTAGAGGGGAAACAAGAGAAAGCAATACTGTACTCTTAATCTGATTACCAGCAGATACTTCGTGCATTAAGAATATACGGGCAAAGGAACCACTAGATGGCAGTGATCACATTGTAGCGATGTGGGATTTAATTAAAGATATAACTACTGTCAAGGGCTTTTGCTTTCGTAAAGATGACTACAATGATCTCAGACAGTTCTTAAACATTTCAGAGGGGGACGAAATGATGTGTTGTTGTTGTTGTTGTGTTAGCCTGTAGAATCCCACTGCTAGTCAAAAGCCTCCCCCGACTTTCTCCATTTCTTATCGGTTCAATACCAGTTTTGTCCATGTGGGGCCCATCAGTGATGTTAACTGATCTCTCCACCTGGGTTTCTGTCTTCCTCTATTTCTTTTTCCTTCTGTTGGTAGTCAAACAGTTGTGAACTTATAAATAAATAAATAAATTCTTTATTGCTGATAAGTACAGAACATGTACTAGAGACAATAATACTCATCACGGCGACATGGCCAGGAGTTTTACATTATAATATTGAGATTAATTGGCAAAACATTTTTTTTTTTTTTTACCATTACATGGAAATTATTAGTTACACAAATTAAACATGTAAAAATGAAATTATAATAATGAAAATATCAGGACTGAACGTCATATGGAGGAAGTTATCCCAGTTCCACCGATGTAATCCACTCGAGGAGCATGTGACGGTATTTGTAGTCGGTAGCCATTTTTTGTAGGTCGACTCCAAGACGGAGCAGTGCCTGAATTTTGGGGAGTGCCTGGGCAGGTAAGAACCGACTACACAGTTTCAGCCGGTTGTATTTGAGGGTTAGTGTGGGCTCTGACCTCAAGGATGGCGGAGGATTGTGCCACTGACAGAAATCCCAGATGTTTGGGGCGTTTATCACTCCTGTGTACATTTTTACTGAGGTCATTAAACGCCTGCTGTCAATTAACCTCGGAAGCCTGGGTACATTTAGCTGCTCAGCCATGTCAGTTGTTCTCAATTGAGGGGGTCGGCGATGCTTATTTGTGGCCCATTTCAGGGTCCAGTATTCACACGAGAACACCGGTTTTTGAAGAGAGGGCGACGCAGATGCCCAGATCTCAGCTGCATATAAAATAGCCGGATAAACAGTGGCTTGAAGATATCTGGTAGTGGTTGCGGCATCATTGGAATGAAGTAGGTGTTGTTTCGCTCTTCAGCGTAGGGTGTTAAATCGCTTCCGGAGGTATTCCGTGTGAACATTAAATTTCAGCTTCGGATCAAAATAGATACCGAGATCCTTATGGCAGGTAACTACTGGGATGAGAGTACCTAAAACTGAAGGTTGAATTATTGTCGGTTGGTGTTTCAATGAGTATATCATTATTGCAGATTTTGAAGGGTTAAGGTTTAATCCAAACATCTTCAAGTAAGTTGAAAGGTCAGTCAAATTCTCTGTGATGGAAGACATAATTGCCATTGGGTCTGCAGACGGTGGGATTAAGGTCAGAAACTTTATATCGTCGGCATATATTATAGCATCATCACGAAGACGCATAAAAGGAATCAGAATGGCTGAGAAGAGAAGGCCAGACAGGACACCACCTTGTGGGACTCCTGCATTGATTTTTCTTGTAAAGTGGGTCTTCTTCAAAGTGAGGTGGACACTTCTATTCTTCAATAAGGCGGTGAGGAAAGCTAGAAGGTCTCCATTAATCCTGAAGAAGAATTGTAGAAGACTGAGAAGGGCTGTGACGTCTAGACTGTCAAAAGCAGCTTCAATATCGGCGTACACTATAGCTAATTCAGATTTATTTTCGAAGGCTTGAAGAATTGATATCTGTGCGGCCATGAGGTTTGTTATGGTGGATCTATTTTCGACTGCGAAATGGAACTGTTTCAGCTTCTGTGGCATCAGCTGTTTGTTTAATGCTGGAAGGAGTGCCTTTTCTAGAAGTTTCAGGAGGGTGGAAGAAGTTGAGATTGGTCTGAAATCTTTTAGGCTTGTTGGTGCTTTAACCTTAGGTAGTGGCCTCACAGAGTATTCATTCCACTGAGCAGGGAAGACTCGTGTGGAAAGAACTGAGTTGTAGATTGAGAGTAATGCATCTAGGATATAGGGGCTAAGGCATTTAATTATGAAATGAGGTATCTTATCACAGCCTGCGGTACTAGATGGACGCAGGGAGTTAATTGCATATATCAGTTGCTGTCTTGTGATGGAAATTATGGAGAGGTCATCAGTAGCAGCAAATTGAGAGTTTTGAAGAGGGATTTCGGCAGAAGCGGACTTGGTTTTGAATCTTGAAATGTAGTCCATCCAGTTATCTAGATCAAGATTTGAATTAATGCAACTGGGTCTTGATGAGTATGGCGCTTTTCCTTTAGACAAGGTAGTATCGGTGTATCTCTTTATTGCTGATGCCTTGAGTCTGTTGAAAATAGCTCTTGCTCTGGAGTATAGGATTCGATCTTGGGTTGTGCCAGAGATTTTTCACTGCCTGTGAAGGTACTGCTTGTTGTGGAAACTGCGCGCTAGATCTTTGGTCCACCAAGCTCTAGTTCTTTGAGAAATGTGTACGGTTTTGGCTGATGCATAGAGGCTGACTGTATTTATCCATCTTGTGATTAGGTCAACTGCGAGGATTGGGTCACATCCATCAAGCACATGCCATGGAATAGACTGCGCTGCCTCGAGGCACTTTTTTGGATCCAGAAAATTCGGAGAAAATATGATTTTCTTTTCAACAGTATTACGGCAATTGAAGCTGGGCATAGGCAGAACAAGAAGTAATGCAATTGGGTCGTGATCTGAATTGAAGGACGTTTCTGGTGGAATGTCGACTCTGCAAATTCCAGAACATAGAATCAAGTCAAGGCGATTGGCGCCTCTCGTTGGCTCCTCATTGATAATCGTGAACTTTGATGGAGAGAGATTGTTCATTAGTCGTTGAAGAAGAGGGCGCAGGTGAGGTGGAAGGTTAAAGTCGCCGCAGAGAATGTGCGTAGCAGGAGGGTGTAACTTACTCTTTATCCAGTTAGTAGCATCGTCAATTGTTGCAGTATCTGGAGCTGGGGGAATGTAGATTGCCACTAAATCAATTAAACAGGCATTAAACTTCACAGTCACGAGTGTTGCTTCATAAAATAAGGAGTTGCTAGATGTGACGTGCACCAATTTCAGGTTGGAATCCTTGACGAAGATGGCAACACCGCCGCCTCTAGATTGAGATCTTGATGTGAAGAACGATGAAAAACCAGCGGCCGCAGCATAGGCTATTGACTCCTGGTCAGGTTCAAGCCATGTTTCTGATAGACATATTACATCCATGCTATTGGACAACAAGAGTTGTTCGAGAGTTTCAAGCTTATTTCGGAGGCTCCGGACATTTTGGTAGAAAACTCTAAGGGTGAGTTGAAAGGGAATTTTCATAAGTGCTGATCTCTTTGTAGATGCTTTTGAACACCTCAACAGATTAGGCCTGGTGGAAATTATACTGTTAATTGAAAGTGATTGAAAAGCAGGGTTATGTGGTATTACATCGGTATGTTTATTAGCAGTAGCTGGGGCAAGAAAGTGATTGGAGCTGGATGTGTGGTGCGGTGGTTTTCGACAGTCGAGAGACACTAGTGTTGTTTCACAATTAGTTAGTCATGCAGGGGAGAGTTGTGTCATCTTTCGGTTTTGGTCATAAGATGAAGTTGCATTGGATGTTTTTGGGTCTTTCGATTCATAAAAAGGCCTGATTAGAGATTCATAAAAAGGCCTGATTAGGCCTGCCAACTGGCCATACAGATGTGGATGCAACTGATCTGAATGCCCGACTTTCGCAAACTACTCTAAAGGACGAATAATTTTGCGTTTTCTTGAGTAAATTTGCAGATACTTTGGTATGCAGTTCTTTACTTATTGCAGTCTCAATTTCCTCAGCAGTTGTCCAGTGGCCCCAGTCGGGAAATAAAAAGACTTCTGTGCTGGGAGGTGGAAGGCTTGCTCATCGATCTCAGAATAGAGGACGTGGAGGTATCAATCCTAATCTGACCCTTTTCCTTGATATTGGCAGGGTGATTCTTAATTTGAAAGGGTGACCTGGGGAAATTAGGGTTCTGATTAGCTGCTAATTGAGATGAAACAGAACGGGTAGCAGCGATTTTTGGCCAAGATTGTTTGTTCATGACAGGTGAGCAATAGCTTCTTTCAGACAGCAGCACAGATGGTAAAACTGAGGTCAATTTAGAAGGTGGGATGCTAATTTGGTGGGCTGCCACTAGTGGATCGCACCTGACCGGGACTTCGCTGCTTGCTACATTAGGGAATTGAGATTCCTCTGAAAGGTGATTGGCTACCTGAATATTTAGTCAACATTCCAATTCAGCGGGATCGTGTGAGGTCAAAATATCTAACTCTGCGGATTTGGTGGTGGATTGAGTGTTGATTCTGTTAACTGGTTCATTTTGTTTGGAAAACTTGTGAATTTTGAAGCATCTGGTTTTGATTTGCATATTAGTATACAGATCGTTAAGAGCAGACATCAGTTTATCTATAAACACAGGTATGAAATTTCTTTGCAACTCATCTGCTACAGACTTGCTTATTGACTCATTCTGGGTTTCAGGCCTTGGATTTTCCTGTATGGACACTGCGGCAGTTGACACTATTCCTGGCAAAGAGATATCAGTTTGGATCGTTGCATTATTAGTGCTCCATGCCTGAGAAACAGTTAATTTGTCTTTGGTACACGACGGTTGCAACAAGCTTTGCGACGAAAAACTTATCTCACCCCTGATACACCCTGGTGTTTTGCAACTGATTAGCTTGGGTGTTTCGTTATGACAGTTATTGAGAGTATCCGTAGGGAGGATCGACTTAGCGGTATTACGATTCTTTGAAATTTCATCAGATGGCACATCTCGCGACAAAAGTTGTATACTGGCCATGTTATTCATATCAGAATTTCCGTTCATGTTGCTATGTTCAGATTGCCTGCTATTGACTGCGTCTATCCCTTTTGAGTTCAGTTTCATTTCGTGCAGGTTGCAAATTGAAGCGTGTTTGTTCCTTGACGTACGCATCAAATTATAAATTGTGGTAACTTGTTCGCTGAGTTTTTCGTTCCGTTGTTTTTCTTTTTCAGAGCTCATTATGAGTTCTTGCTGAGTTGTTAATATCGTCTGGATTTGCTGTTTTAAAAGGTCCTGGTTGGTAATGACCGTATCTAGTCTGTTTTGTAACCTAACTATATGGGATTCCAAGTCGTAATGCTTTGTGTTGCTTCGACTTATTGACAAGCTTTGCTCTGAACAAATTTTTTTAATTAACTGTAGAGTGTCTGTACAGTTGTTGTCTTGTAAAGTGAGTTTGGGTCCAAGGGTTCTATCTCTGAATCCTCAAAAGAGACTTCGTTATCTGATAATTCATCAATAATCTTAGAGAGCGCTTCTTTTCGTTTCTTTTCAGATATTTTCTCGGTTCGGTTTGTCTCTGTTGCAGCACAGCCCGCACAAATCCATTCATTTTTTTTTTCTTGCTTCATTTTCTTAAATGTACTATGCGCCACTGAGGCACATTTGAGACAATATTCCATTTTGCAGCTTATACAGAAAAGCGTATTTTTTACCTGATTCTTGCAGATCAGGCATGTCTCTGTTCTCTTCATCTTCAGTTATTGAAAAGCTTGCTTATTCCCCGAGAAAACTTAAAACACTGTGAGTTCAGTTTTCGTTGCTCTTCTAAGCCGATTTCTGCGTGACAATCACACAAGGGCTGGTCTCCGAGTTTCTATAGCTTTAACGGTGTTATTTGTGGCCGTCAAATTTGTTGGGGCAGGAAAATAATTGTCTGCTTACAGTAATGTTTATGGTTCAAGTCTCTGTTGGAGTTCCTTTGTCAAAACGACCTTGGAGTAAGTACCAAAAACAACTGTCCCGTTCAAGGTCTTAGTGACTGCTTAGTATAAGCTTATGAGCAGGTATACATCACATGCGTTGAAACTTGGCGTGGCCAGCATTAAAATTATAAAATACAATTAAAAAGTTACCTTTTGACTTCATTGCGGAAACGACATGTTCATCCAAGAACTCACCAAATTCCGAGAACGGACGTACAAAAAATTATCATACTTTGACAACTAAACACACAAATTTTTTGATTAAACACAGAGCACTAAAAATACATGGCAGCGTGGTTACACACCCACTCGTACCAATAAAATAAATTTTCTGTTTATACTCCGGCACGACAACCCAGTCAGTAGAGTTTACAATAAATCATCAATACAAATATTTATCGTATTTAGTAGTCACGGGCTTGAACGCCCGTTCACTGAAGGAACGCGTGCTATGCACTCTCGCTTCTGACCACTGGGCTACGTCAGGCCTGCGAGTTCTCCTGTTTCCTGGCGAGATGTCCTGCCCACTTACATTTTAAGGACTTGGATGTCTTGATTGCATCATTGATTTTAGTTTTTTGTCTGATAGAAGTAGATTTAATTTTGTCTTTTTTGGTTATACTTCTTTCCATTGCTCGTTAGTATGTTCTAAGTTTATTTACTTGTTTTGTTGTCAATGACCATATTTGGACTGTGTATGTTAGATTGGGTAGTATGGTTATGCTGTATAACTTTCTTCTTAGGCTGATAGGCAAATCTCCTTTCATCCATCCTTTCATACTCCAATAGCTTCTCCAAGAGTTGTCGATTCTGGATTCTATTTCTTTGTCCATTCTATTAGTGAAGGATATAATTTGGCCTAGCTATGTGAACTGTTCTTCGCAGTTTAGTGTTTTGAATCCGATGCTGATGGGTGAGGCTACATAGTTGGTAATTATTTTTGTTTTTTCATAATTAATGTTTAGACCAACTTCTTTTCATTTGAGGTTTAGATCTTTGATCGTTAGTTCCAGTTGTGAACTGCTTTCAGAGAAGAGGTCTATGTCATCTGCAAAACGGAGTTTGGTTAGTTGCCTGCCTAGGACGTTTATGCCGGTATCACTCCAGTCTAGTTTTCTGAATACCATCTCTGAAGTGAAGTACTTTGGTGCAATTAGGTCGCCTTGTTTTGTTCCCCTTTCTATTTTGAATTTTGGACCAGTTCGCTCTAGTTTGATGGCTGTATTACTCTTTCTGTAGATATTTTGGATTAGTCTGGTGTACTTGTAGTCTAGTCCTTGTTTTTGCAAAGCTATCATAAGATTTTGATGTTCAATTGAGTCAAATGCCTTTTGGAAGTCTATGAAAGCTATGTAAAGTGGTAGGTTATGTCCTTGATACTTTTCGATGACCTGATTAATGGTGTGGAGATGGTTTATGGTTGAGATGTTTTTCATGAACCCTACTTGATCATACGGTTGGTTCTCGTCACGTTGATTGGGGATTCTGTTATGTGAGATCAGACTTATTGATCTGTAATTATTTATATCTGCCTTTTCTCCTTTTTCGTGAATTCAACTTTGGTATTATCTCTGTTGACAGTATACTATTATATAATTTTAGGAGTTCAGGTAAGAGCAATTCTAATCCAGTTTTAAAGAGTTCAACTGGTAGCTGATCTCCTTCAGGTGCCTCACTATTTTCATCTGTCTTATTGCTTGTTCCATTTCACTGTTTCTGATTTCTAGAATATTACACTCTGCAGGATTGTGTAAGTGGCTGTCTTCACTTAAGTTTACATTTACGTTGCTTGTATAAAGTTCCGTGCAGAATTCTGTTGCTATACCAAGGGTTTCAGTTCTGTTACTATACTAAGGATTTCAGTTCTGTTGCTATACTAAGGATTTCAGTTCTGTTTGTTGTTATTTGTCCCGATTTATTTTTAAGGAAAGGGATCTAGGATTTGCTATTGTTGATTCCATTTCTTGAGATCTTCGGGGAAGTGTTATTTTCTAAGGCTGTTTTGATTTGTTTAGTAATTGCGTCTCTTAGGTTTTTTTCTTATTTCTCTTTTCACGAGTTTATTGAGTTCAGCGAATTCTGTTTTGTGTTTCGGTGACATGAATCTATGTTTCTTTAGAGGCTCCCTTTGCTTTACCAGATTTCTAGTGTAATCTGATATCTTTAATCGTTTGTTTGTGTGACTAGCAGAGTGGTATTATCACCATCCTTCCCACACTGAGTGGAAAAGGCCAGAGTTCGAATCCCATCGATAAGACGTGGAACTTTTGTAGGCTTTTTTATAATCTGTGGCTGAGTTAAAGGCGTAGATAGCAAGGTTCCCCCCCCCCAGAAACTGGAGTTTTTTTCGTCCAGCAAAACAACCAAATCGACCAGAGAACACACGCAATTTACATACACAAATACATAATATAATAATTTGCCTTTTTGCTGTTGTTTCTATTTTTTAAATGGTTTGGATGCTTTATTTATTGCAGTTTGGAGCTGGTTGCAGAGTCTTTGAGTTTCGATTTCGCTAACTGGTTCTTCTAATAACAAGGTATTCCTGATATATATTTCTCTTGTTTTTTTTTTTTTTTTTGTTTTTTTGGATATCTTGTATGTTGGTCTTTTGTGTCTGAACCTTATTGTTTCTATTTTTGCCACTATAGTTTAAAAGTTTTTCTAATTAATCTGTGGTCAGAGTTAAATTCAAACTGACTAATCACTTCAAAATTCTGCAACATTTTTTTGATCTTTTAGTAGTATATAGTCAATTTTATTTTGGTCTTTCCATCTGGGAGATTCCGATTCATCATCTCTTCTCTTTTTTCCTAAATAGTGAGTTACTAATTTTAAATTGCTGAATATAGGCAAATTGTAGTAGTTTTTCTCCTCTATCATTTCCTTTTTTTTTTTTTTACTTCTGTATTTTCCAAGGACTAATTCCTCCACCTTCTATTGTCTGGATCCTACTTGAGCATTAAAGTCTCCCATTATGACAATCGTGGAGTTTTTACCTTGGACTACAGCTGATGTTAAGTTATCATAAAATTAGTCAGCTTCTTCTTCGCTGTGGGCGGTGGTGGGAGCATAGACCTGAATTAACGTCCCGTATTTGCCTTTCTCCAGTTCTAGTTTTATTGTTGCAATTCTATCTGAGTATCCCTTGAGTTCAACAGAGCCATTTTCTCTCTCTCTCTGTCTCTCTCTCTCTCTCTCTCTCTCTCTCTCTCTCTCTCTCTCTCTCTCTGATTTTCTCTTGCTTTCGTCCTATTTCTGAAAGTCCAAGTATATCCCAATTAATTTGTTCTAGAGCTTCTTCGTGGGTTTCTCAGATCTGCCATCTAGAATATATCGAGGAATTTAGGTTCATTCTTTCATTCTTCCGGGAAGGGTTTGTCAAATTAGTAGGTGCCCCATTTGGTCTTGAGCTGTGCAGCCTCTCTTTGTTCTCTTCATTCCATGGGGGGGGGGTATGTGGGTCTAATCTCCCAAGATGGGTAGGGAGATACATTTTAAAGCTATATGCATTATCCACGTTACTAGGATGTTGCTGCCTGCCAATGACTGCTGTTTTCTTTTGTCAGCCAGCTTCCATTCTATCGTTGACATTCTGAATGTTCTTCCGTCAGAAGATAGTATCAATATCAATGCTGCTGCAACCCCGCATTTGGTCAGGTTCATTATAGACGCCTGAGACTAGCCATTTCCTCGTTAGTAACTCAGGACATGCCACTAGGATGTGGGTTGACTTCTGGAGGCATTATGCATTTCACAGAATTTCTTCTGTGACCCGCGGTCCAGCTTATGCCCCAAATGATATGTTACCAACAACAAATTCTAAATGGGAAGCATTCAGTAAAATAATCGTAGAAGCAACTAGGGTTTCTATACCAATTATAATATTTTGTTCAAAGATTAAACCCAATTGGATGGGTTTAAGCTTTTTTGTTTCCACTGGGTGGAAAAGACATCAGTTCGAATCCCATCAATGATGCATGGAATGTTTATGAGTCTTTTTCACTATCAGGCGAGGGTAGCATGGTTTTCCTTCTAGAAACTTGGATTTTTTGTCCAGAAAACAGAAAATCGGCCACAGAACACGCACAATTTAAAGACCTATTGTATATGATGTCATATGGCCCTAAGCTACTGATGCACCTAAAACCCTACAACAACAACAACAATCAATCAGTCACCCAACTGGATGGCAGATAAATTGATGAGACTCGCGGCAGAGAAGAAAAATGCATGGGACGCTTATAAATTATCAGACGATACTGAAACCAACATGAACTAGTCTGAAATCAATTCACTAAAGGCGCGGGAGCTAAGGCAGATAATGAATAGTCATCGGCTAAAAATGCAAAAAGAATTCCCTGCTTATGTTAACACTAAAAGGAAAGGCATGAACCACATTGGCCCACTAGATATGAATGGTATTGCTAGTAACAATCCTGTTCAGGTTGCTGACATTCTGAATAGATATTCAGATATTTTGCATCGATATTCGAAAGTGAAAAATTTTTAAGAGATATCAAATTCTTAAAAATTTTTATGCATATCAAATTCTATCAGCAAACTAAACGATTTTATGATAACTGAGAAGAAAGTGGAGGAAAAATTATAGAAGCTGTAAGTAAAAACGTACCTAGGGCTGATGGGATCTATCCACTTATATTGTCCGTATTAGCAGCACAGTAGTTATGATCACCGTCCTCTTCACATCGGTTGAAAAAGGCCCGAATTCGAGAACCGTTATGAAGCGAACTTATTGCTTTTGTTTTTTTTTTTTTTTTCAGTCCGTGGCAGGGTTATTGACCTATTTGCACATCTCCAATCCATAGAGCTCTTCCCTCAATCCAAGGATGCTCTCATAAATATAGCTAAGCATTTGTTTACCTCTTTTTCTACTTCTTTTAATACAATTGGTTATAATTTTTCTCATTTTTCCACCTTTGACAAAGAAAGTCATTCCCTCCAGCTCCACATCCGGACAAGGACAGCGCAACCCCCCCCCCCACACACACACACTGGGAGTTTCCTGCTCAGTGCTGAATGCTAACCGCCCCAGAGCTCACTTACGAAGTGTTTACCTTCTTGTGTTTAGTCAGTCCACCCTAAAAACGAGAGCTTTCACAGACCTCGTTAAGCCCGTTTTGACATTACAATTCAGTTTATTTGGGAATCAGCGAAAATTTGTACACCGGATGTCATAAGCAAGTAGGTTATTAAGCCTAGTCAGATTGAAAATTCATATCGGCTTTTCCCACAAAAATAAATAAATAAATAAATAAAAACTTAGTAATAACTGTATTATCTGCTAAAAAAAATGAATTCGGTTCAATTGGACAGACTTCAAGACAGTTTTCCACCCTGCCCGCTTACAGGTTCCAAAAAAATGAAGTGTCTCGTTTGTGACAGAGTACTGCTATGTTCTATTGTGCTGTCTCTGGCTGCTTGGCCGCCGGGTCCCTAGGGAGACCCCGCGTTGCCCGCCACCATCACTGGGTGAGACAGGCTGCCCATTATACTCTGGCTGGCCTCTGTCAGGGTTGCCTGAGCTTCCTGACGGAGACCAAGTAAAAAATAAAAAAAAGAGAAGGGTATAGAAGAAGAGAGGATTGAAAGGGGAATGAATTTGGGCGGATTAACAGGGGAGAATTAATCCACCCTAGCTTAAGCAAAGTAAGAGAAAGGGTTTAAGAGTCACAGAGGACAGGCGCCCCTCTGTAATTGCCATTGGATAGTACTTGTAGATCCCGCACTTTGGTGAGTGCCAGCAATCTCGCACCTATACGGTGCCAGCAGTATATCGTATTCATTTGGGATTTGCAATGGCTTTTAAATCCCGCACCTTGGATGATGCCTGCAGTAAATCTTACCCTATTCGGGTTAACATGGTCATGTCTGTGTTGTTCTGGGGGGGGGGGGATGGAGAGTTATCCCACGCCGGTCTGGTTTAGTTCTTGGGCTCTGAGTTCTGCAATCTTATCTCGCCTAAGTGCAAATTAACCACCTACGCATAGGTGGTTAATGCCTTATAGGTATCTTTTTTTTTTTTTTTTTTTTTATGAAAACCCCAAACACGAAAGGTATCAAAACCTATAGTACTTAGTACCGTGCATGGGTTGAAGGAGAAGTATGGGGGGAAGGGGATGCCGGAAACTTTGCTCTAGAGACTAAACATGGGTTTCACCACTTCAAGCCTCCAATAAGCAAAGCGGTGGTATTTCACTGGTTGATGAAAGTAATCTACTGCTCCTCGAGTAGCAGAGTGAATTCTTGATTGCGAGGGTTCTTCTGTATTGTGGTGAGGAATTTAAGCCTAACGTTATCGTAGCTGAGGCACTCGTACATGAGGTGCTCTCAGGACTCCTGTTCGCCGCAGTAGCAATGTGGATCATTCTCAATTCCCATAGCCGTCAGTTTTTGTTGGACGGATCCATGCCCGATGAAGATAAAGGTCACATGGAGATCAGAAGAAAACCAGGGTGGAGATTCTGGGTGAGTTGTACTTATAGATTGAAGGAATCGTTTTGTGATGGCCCCTTTGTTGCGGTGTCCCAGTCATGTTTCCATATCTCTTGAAGATGTTGGGTTATACGTTGTCTTTCCTGCCTGTGGCCGTTTGTGATGTCAAGTTGAAGAATAAGCATTTGAGTCGGAACTTCCTTCCTTAAGTGCTATTTTACTATTATTTTTAGGCCGCCCGAACAATTAAATTCATCTACCCTGCTGTGTGTCTTATGTCTGTTAATTGCGTGTGTTCTGCGGTCGATTTGTTTGTTTTGCTGGAAGGAAAACCCCAGTTTCTTGTGGAAAAACCTTGCTATCTACGCCTGAGATCGACTAACTCAGTCACGGAGTGAAAAAAACCCATTAAAGTTCCAAGCGTCATCGACGGGATTCGAACCCGTGCCTTTTCCAAGCGGTGTGGATGAGGACGGTGACGACAGCATCGTGATACCAGACTCCTTAAGTGATAGAAAAGCCCTCTTTTAACCACTTCTAAGTACTTATAGATAGAAGAATCCAGTTATTGCCTGCAGAGCAGGGATGCTGACAGTGCGGCACACCCTGCAAATTGAAAGGAGCATGAACTCCTAGATTGAATCAGCTTATGTTTGTTTCTTGTTAGGATGGCTTTTCGGTAACAGTTGGAGGCACCATAACATACAACTGGCATGTATACTGCTTGGTATATGAGAGTAAGAGCCTTGTGTTTCAGCCCCCAGTCTGCCCTGCTGACTTCCCTTATCATAACAGTATACATTTGAATTTTGTTGCCTAAATACTTTAGGTGGTGGTGGAAGGTGAGCCCTGAGTCTATAAAGATACTTAGGAGCTTGAATTCAGTGTGCAGTCGTATGGGTGTAAAGTTTAATTTTATTGTAGGCTGTTTCCTGATTTATAGCCTGCCTTTAAGGTGTATGGATTTTGTTTTCTCTCCTGAAATGGTATGGTTGTGCGGGGCCACCCAATTCTGAAGTTTCACCAGTGCTCCATTTGCCATTGTCTCCAGGGTAGCCATGGTATCAGCACATACCAAAAGAACAAAATCATTCGCGAAGGCCAACGGCTCACCCCCCCCCCCCCACCAAGTCCATGCCCAGGAACTCGTCCAGGACAATAGACCAGAGGAACCGGTCAAGCACAGAGCTCTGCGGACAGCCTCGATCGATGTACCTAGTCACTTTCTGGGAATCTGTTGGTAACTTGGACTTTTCTACCAGAACGCTGGGCCAAAATAGTCAATCAAAGGCCTCAGCGAAGTCTACCATGATGGCAAGAGAGTACTTAAAGGCAGTGTGGGTTGCTTGATTGATTAATCTGTTGATGGCACCTTCTGTGCTGCAACCTGCTTTGAATCCAAATTGCTGCCACTTGGAAGTTTGTGTTCTTCATATCTGGCGGTTAAGCGAAATAGCAGAAGGCGGCTCGTAAGTTGGCAATTACAGAGAGCAAGGCAGTTGAGCGGTAAAAGGTTGGAATTTGTAGTGGCTTGTCGGGATTTTTCAATATAAATAACAGGGTTGTCGTTTTCCAGGATGTTGGAAAGGTGCCTTCTGTCAGGCACCTATTTAGAAGGCTTAGGAGTGTAACAGGGTAGTATTCTGCAAAGGTTGGAATTTGTGGTGGCTTGTCGGGATTTTTCAATATAAATATCAGGGTTGCCGTTTTCAGGATGTTGGAAAGGTGCCATCCGTCAGACACCTATTTAGAAGAGTAACAGGGTAGTATTCTGAAAATTTTTTAACCACATCCACTTCCAGCAGTTCTGCACCAGGTGTTTTTGCTTCTTTTATTTTGTTTATTGCCACGTCCATCTCAATGTTAGTGTAGGGAGAATCCACAGATGCAGGATGATAGTTGTGGTTTTGATCTACTATTTCTTGTGTTGTTGAGTCATAGCTGCAACTTCAATGGGATAAATGGTGTCTGGAATATGCTTAATGCTATCCTCCCAGGTGTAAGTACAGGAGCCATCCATCTTTAGTGTCGTGTCGAGTACCTCTTCTCGCGACAGCTTGTTTTTTACGATTCTGAAAACGATGCCTCAGGGGGTCCTTAATCCCAGAAGTGGATACCAGGGTTTGCCACGTTTGCTTTTTACTTTTACGTATTATCTTTGTGTATTCATTTCTGACAATGTGATAAGCCTCCCTGGCGGCATCATCCTCATGGGGAGGTACCCTTGATCGAGCCTGCTAGAAAATTTTTCTTGCATGGTGGACTCTTCTTCTGAGATTCTATAGTTGGGGATTCCACCAGGGAACTGCATACCAGTAGGACTTTCTGCATGGAATGAGGAGATCACATGCAGATCTTATGGCAGTGGTAATAATCTGTATGCAATCGTCTGAAGGGAGTGCTTCAGGGAGTGGAGTGTCTTCAGGAAGTCTTCTTGTTAGCTCAGTCCGAAAGTGTTGCCAGTCCGCCTTTTTTGAATTGTATTGTATCACATCTCGTGAGATCGGAGGGGTCTGTTCCACAGAAACGAACCAGAGAAAATGATATCGCTCTGTGGTCCGACGTGGTCCAGGCTTCTTGTACAGTCCATTTGGCTAGTTTGTTGGCAGTATCTAGGATGGCTGCAACAACATCTATGGTGCTCTCCCAAAGGGGGCCCCTGTAAGTTGGAAGTTGACCTGGGTGGTTTATTACTTACTTGGAGGCCTGTGGCTAGGAAGAATTCTGGTTTTACACCATTTCTTTGGGCAGATCTGTCAGGAATACGAGTGTGCCAGAGTAGAGATCTGCAGTTTGTATCCATGGCTATTAGCAGTCGCCCCCCCCCCAGTAGAGTCTGAAGAGCCGTCTGAATGGTTGATATCACTGATGTCCTCACCAGGGTGAGTATATATTGTTAAGATATCTCTTGTAGATGTTGGGTTATACGTTGTCTTTCCTGCCTGGGGCCGTTTGTGATTTCAAGTTGAAGATTAAGCATTTGAGTCGGTACTCCCTTCGTTAAGTGATATTTTATTATTATTTTTAGGCCACCAGAATAATTAATTTTTGAGTTATGATTTGTGCCCAATGTGCATTTGTCATTTGTATGAGATTCCATCCCAAGTCGTTCTTTGGGTCTTCACCCATATGCGACTCAGGTCTCATTCATATTTCTATTTCTTCTACAATCAGTAGGTTATTTTAAAACAAAAATACAAGACCAACTCGTCAACTCAAATCACGAAACATATATTTATCTCGATCATTTGGCCTCGACGTGGGGACGGAACTATCATACCCCACCACGAGGAGGTAGGTCGTTTTCTACTACCAACCGGTTATAGAACTATCTCTATTATAAGCGAATTTCGTAAACTCAATAAAATAACTAAAGTTATTACGATTATCAAACAACTCAACCAAGTTATTTTCAGTGAGCGTGAGCGTCCATCGCTCAAGTCTCGCTCTCAAGTCCTCATAAATAGGACAATGGCGCAGAATTTAGAGGCCAGTCTCTGGCTCTCGACGGAGTTATCTCCCCAAGCAGATAACTCCGTCGGGGGAAACCCCAACTGAAACAATCCTGACTTCAGACAGTGTCCGGTGCCTCTTCTCAAGATGTGTCCATGAACATCAACTTCATGAAGATCGGCCAAGGTAATCGAAAGTTATGGTCATTTTTATTAGCGTTGATCTCGCCGGGTCGCAGAGTGATTTTGCATTGTGTATTGTTATGTTGTCAATTTTGTTAAAGTGAGTAGTACCACAAATATTGCTTAAATATTGATGATAGTAATTATCGGGAACAGTAATTGAACAATTCTACAGCCACATATAACTTTCATGATGAATTTTGGATATATTGCTAGCTTTCCTTGTTTGACTTTAGTATGCTGCTTAATAAACAAAGGCCTTTGTTCTCAGTGTACACCGCAAGGTCAAGCCCTGATTGGACAAGCCCTGTTTGAGTGACCGTTAGCGTGAGTTGGTAGCTATGTACCTCAAAACATCTATATCCAAAATATTTATTGGTACTAAATTTATTTGATTTAAAATATGATAAATAGAAGTTATTAATTTCATTACATTTAATTTCATTTCATTTAAGATATTGAGAACATATATATATATATATATATATATATAATAATGCGCAGTGCCGTGCTCCCAATGGTTCCCCAGGACAAACACTAAACCAAGGTCCGGTATTCTTGATATCTAGGGGTTGAGACTTCCCCCTCCCATTCGTAAAACTCCCAGACTCTGAACTAAACACTGCACCCCCAGCAGCAAATCAACTCAGCAACTGCCCTTCAGAACCTTTCATCCCTCAGATTTCATCCTGCTGCAAAAAATTATCTTAGTACCATTATCCAATTCTGGGTATGGGAATACAAGACCTGGAGGAGATGCCAGACGAGTCAAAAAGGCCAGCCAGAGGGTTCCCTGACATCTACCAACAAGCGAGCGGTGAAACCCACCCTGAACAAACCAGAAGAACGAAAGAACGAAAAGAAGGACGAAACCAGACAAAACGCCACTTGCAAGAGGAGGAACAAGAGGTACAATATTGAAAAACCAGACCGGGAAATGAGGGGCAATAGTGACACAAGAGATCGATAGGAACCAAACAAAAACACAGAAGAGCAAAAACAAGGGGAAAAAATGTCCCCCCCTGGATCTCGCATTGCCACAGCGAACAGTCCTCGAGCAAGTGCTCACCCTGCGAGCCACTCTAGGAAACATAATGAAAGATAACAGTAGCAGAATTTCTTCAACCTTACGAGCAAACATAGTCCTTCAATGGACTAAATTAGAAACAATCTTCCTGAAAACAAATGTGGAGCACCAGAGGGCGCTTGCAACCCTAGAAGCATATAAAGATGCTGATGCTGATGGTGGCAAACAACTGCTACAGCGTGCCCCATCATATGCCCAAGCGCTGAGGCACACCCCAAGTGAGAGGGAAAAAACCAGTGAATTACAAGGGCAAAAGAAGAAAGTACTCACAAAAACTCCAAATATAGTGATACTGAGACCTACCGGGGAAAGCAACCAATCAAGTGAGCAAATTAAACAAAAAGTCATAGATAATATGAGGGAAGACTTTCAAAACACCAGGATAAAGTCTATCCGCAAAACCAGGAACCCAAGGATCGTGATTGAGACTGAGAGCGAGAAGGAGATAGAACAAATAAAAGCAAATGAGAAAATAACCACATTAGAGCTAAAGGCAGAATTACCGAAAAAGAAAGGCCCAACTATACTAATATTCGATGTAGAGTATGACATGGATCCGCAGCAGTTAACCAACGAGATTTATAGAAAGAACTTACAGAGCCACTTCCCAGAGTTGGAGCCCTCTGAGCTGATTTTTCCAAAGTTCAAAATAAAAGCAAAGAACGGGGTGGGGGTAAATTGGACGGTGGAACTGGCGCCATCTGCTTGGCAAATCTTAAGCACCCAAAACAAAATTTATATAGAATGGAGCAGCCTGAGATATCGGGAACATATACCCATTCCCAAGTGCTTTCGCTGCTGCAGATATGGCCGCACCACCCATACTTGCACACAAAGAGAGCCGACCTGCGGCCACTGCTCTGGCAAAGGGCATGAGTACAATACCTGCCCCAACAAAACCGATGCATCAACCTGCGCAAACTGTAAGAGTCTGAAACTGGAGCACTCACACTCCATCAGCGATACTGGGTGTCCGACATACCAAAAAATCAAGAGTTCCCACCAACAGAGAATAGATTATGGCCACACACCATAAACAATTCAACTCCAGCGTTCTCACATTCCACCAGCTCAATGCACAGCGTGCCAGGGCGGTGGCGGAGAAAGTCCGACTAAAAGCTGACGATGTAAACGCTGACATCCTCATAATACTGGAACCGTACACGCACCAAAAGCAAGTACGGGGATATCCTATTAAATACAAAATTGTGCAGTACACAGATGAAACCCCATGGGCAACTGTGATAATCAGGAACCCCCATATCACGGTCACAAAAATCCCACAATTCTGCACTCCCTGGGCAGAATGTGCCCACCTTTTCACCTCCTTGGGAAGTCTTTATGTGGTTGCTCTATACTGCAGGCCAGGGGCAGAAATCGATTATGCGATAACATACCTGGAGAATCTTCAAACTGCACTAAGCGGACATAAAAGATACTAGCGGGGGCAGACGTCAACTGCAGGTCTCCCCCCCCCTCTGGCGCAGTACCACGCCTGAAAGAAGAGGATCAACGAATGGGCAAAGGCTCGAGGAGCACCTGGCCAACTCCATATTTATTGTTAAAAACCAACCCTTCTGCCTCCCGACCTTCTTATGGGAAACAGAGATGGACATAACATTAGCCACAAGAAACATAGACACACACATCACTTGGACGGTTACAAACGCCTGGACGACCTCGGACCATCGTACAATAACCTTCACATCAGAAAGGAACCTGACAAGAACAACTGCCGACAGACACATGCTAAATAGATTCGCCCTCAGCAAGGCAAACTGGGACACCTTCAGAGAGACTCTACGCACAGCAATACCTGCACACACACTGAGGGAGCAGGAATGCGGGAGCGAAAACCCGGAACGACTCCAGAAGGATTTAACCAAAATAATAACAGAAGCAACAGAGAAAGCCATGGAGAGAAGAATCCCCATTGCAGGGGCCACGCCCTGGAGGACTCCAGAGCTCACACGAATGAGGAAATTAGTTCAGCACAGAAGGAAACAATTTCAGAGAGCTAGGAGGAATTGGCCGCTACAAGAAGTCACTGAACTCAGGAACCAATATAGAATCGCTAGAAATTGTTAAACTAAACAGATAAAGAAAAAGAAAAGAGAATCATGGAAGAGGCTGGTAGAATGGTCAGGGAACAGCAACCCCTGTGGGCTGGTATTCAAAATTACCACTCGCAAACTCCTCAGGGGAAAAGTCGTGATAGCCAGCAAAACAGCACAAGGAAATTTAACCATAACCTGGGAGGAGTCGATTGGGAACATCCTGGACAACATCCTTCAGGAGCTGCCAACAACACTAACAGATGAGCAGCAGGCTATCTGCCAAGCAAACAATTGCTATAATAATGACCAAATAGAACCCCCTTCACCTTAGAAGAAATTCAGGATGCAGCAATCCGCCCGAAAAATAAGAAATGCTCTGGACTGGACCTAATTGAACCGGAGATGGCAAAAGAATCAACAGAACATATACCGAAATTACTGCTAAAACTATTCAATTGCTGCCTGGAAGCAGATAAATTTCCACTACAGTGGAAAAAGGCAAATTTAAAACTGCTCCTAAAAAAACCCAACAAGGCCACCAGAGACACCTAGTTCCTACAGCCCCATAGCCCTGCTACCAACCCTCAGTAAAATATTTGAAAGGCTGCTACATACCAGAATCACAAGGGATTATAATGAAGTAAATCCTAACATGACAAAGCAATACGGATTTACATCTGGCAAAAAAAAAAAAAAAAAAATCAAATTATTATTTTAGGGCTGCCCGTAATTAAATACATTAACCCGTATTTGTGTCTGTAAATTGCGTATGTTCTATGGTTGATTTGCTTGTTTTGCTGTACGAAAAAACCCCAGTTACTGGGGAGAAAAAACTTGCTATCTACGCCTGAGACCAACTAACTAAGCCTTTGAGTGAAAAAAGCCCATTAAAGTTCCTCGCGTCATCGACGGGATTCGAATCCAGGCCTTTTCCACCCGGTGTGGGAAGGACGGTGACGATACCACTGTGCTACCGCGCAGACTACACCTGGCAAATCCACTATCGAAGCAATACAGAAACTCCTCTCTAGAGTCTCCCATTGTAAAAGGAAATACTTCCTCGTCATCGCAGTGGATTTCGCTGGGGCGTTCGACACCCTCTGGTGGTCGAGCGTCTTGGCGAGAATTGCCAACTTTCTATTGAATCTTTATAATTGCATGAAAGATTACCTGGCTGATAGAGCAGTGGTAGTTACCACACCATATAAATGCCTCAGTCGCCCAGTCCGCAGGGGCTGCCCCCATGGTTCTGTTCCGGGGCCGCTCCTGTGGAACTTTTTCATAGACGAATTCCTCGCCATGGATCTGGTTGATGTGGAGGCTCAGGCCTATGCAGATGACTTGGTTTTGACCATCGAGGCTGACAGAAGATCCTCCCTAGAAATGCAAGCAAATGATGCCCTACAAAAGCTGCTAGATTCGACGAAGCTACACTTGTTCAAATTAGCATCCGACAAGACAAAATTGGTGCTGCTAAAAGGTACGCTAGACTTAAGGAGACCACCACAAATTAATATTGAGAACAAAAGAATTAAGCTGTGCGAACAGATTAAATACCTAGCAATAATCCTGGACAGAAAATTAAATTTCAAGTCATACCTAGAATATATTAAACAAAAGATAAGGAGATACGTGGCCCTCGTCGCTAGAGTCACTCGCAGGGACTGGGGACTCAGACGTACTACCCTGTCTCTGTACTACAAAGCTGTCTTCATCCCTGCCATCACATATGGCTCCCCTGTCTGGTACACGAGGGCGGGACTAAAAGTGAATAAACAGATCCTCGAAATCATTCAGAGGACCATCCTCCTTACCATGTCGACAGCAACTAGAACGACTAGCACGGCTGCCTTCCAAGTCCTGGTAGGAGTTCTGCCCCTGGATCTTGAAGCTACCCGTTGTGGCCTGCTCTACCATCTTGCAAGAAACACATCGGCTACAATGTTTGACCTCACCACTGACATCACTAATGACCGCAACTATGAGAAGAGAAGAATCACCGACCACCTCGTCCAGATTTGGCAGAGGAGATAGAGCAACATAGAAAAAGGTGCAGTGACCAGAAGATTCCTCCCCACTGTCACCAAGGGTTCAGTGTTGGGTCCATTATTGTTTTCTGTATTTATAAATGATATTGATGATGGTATATCAAGCTCAATGTCCAAGTTTGCAGACGATACGAAGGTTGGCAGGGTTGTCAAGGACACTACTGACACTATGATGCTGCAACAGGATCTGGAAAGGTTGAGCAGATGGGCTGAGAGGTGGCAAATGAAGTTTAAAATTGACAAATGTAAAGTACTACATTGGGAAACAGCAACCCCAGAGCAACGTATCGACTCTGTGGTACTATACTGACAGTGGTAGAGAATGAAAGGGACTTGGGGGTGGTTGTGCAGGCAGATATGAAGTTCTCTGATCAGTGCAGACGGGCTGCAAGAGTAGCTCATGGTGTATTGTCAATGATATATAGGAATTTTTCTAGCAGGGATAAGGAGGTGATTATTCCCTTGTACAAGGCAATGGTCAGGCCACACCTAGAGTACTGTATACAGGTCTGGAGGCCTCATTTCAAGAAGGATGTAGAGCTGTTGGAACGAGTACAGAGAAGGGCAACAAGATTAGTGAATGGAACAAAAGGTTGCTCTTACGAAGAAAGGCTTAAGTTTTGCAAATTACATTGTCTGGAGACTAGGCACCAGCAAGGTGATCTGATAGAGGTGTATAAAGCCTTGAATGGTTTCAGCATGCTCAATGCTGATGGGATTCTTCCTCTTGCTCAGAATAATCACCTGAGAGGGTATAAATTCAAATTGAGGAAAGACAGATATATTTGGACACCTGCATTGAACAAAACCTTTCAAGAAAAACAAAATCTGTGTAAGAGATGGAAAGAGTCAGGCGCTGTACAAGATCGCATTGCCTTCTCCAGAGCAAGGGTAGTATTCAACCGCCAGAGCACTAGAAGCTAAAGTAGAAGCAATCAAATCATACCTCACAAACCCCCACAAATTCACTATGCCATTCCCAGAAGACCCACAGTTACTAATTTAACATCCATAACCAACACCATGCTCAGAGCACTAGAAGATAAAGTAGAACTTGCCGTCACGTACGTCGACCTGCAAGCTGCCTTCAACTCAATCAGAATTCCCTCGCTCGTTTACCTCCTGGAAAATTACTTCCATATAAAAGGTGACATGTTGTGGTTTATAACAACCCTGCTTCCTGACAGAATCATTCTTCTTACAGCGGGTCAAGATATAATCTCAAGAAAAATCGCTGCGGGGGTTCCCCAAGGTGGAGTCCTCTCCGGAGCGTTATTTACTGCAGTCATTATTCCGTTTGTGCAACATAGAGAAGACACAATCTGCTATGCTGACGATATTAAGCTACACATCCAGATTAACCCCAGCGGACATATCTAAAAAAAATTAATGAAAATTATCAATCGAAAGTTACATGACTTAGGATCCTATCTCCATCAATTGGACTTCTTATTAATCCTGCGAAATCAGCCCAAATTGTCTTTTCTTTGAAGCACCAACCCACTGAAGTCCAAACTTCTCTAGATATCATTCTCCTTCCAGTGGTGAATATACATACGGACCTAGGAGTCGTCTTCGATTGCAAACTGACCTTCAAGCCCCACATTGACAAACTCATAACAAAATTCTGCAAAATGCGGTGGATTACCAAACAACAACTACTCCACGTTAACGACCTGGATGTGACTCGGCGGTACGTATACACCTCTGTATACTCTGTCGTGTTATACGCCTCAGAAATATGGGCAACTGCAGCCCCCACTTATATCAAGCGCGTCTACTCCTCCGAATACTGGCTCCTTCGTTGGATCACACATAAACATCATCGTTCCACCCCAGCAAAGAACATCTGCGATGGCAACCGCACTGAACTTTGCCGACTGCCAAACCTTTAATGGAAAGACGTCTCACCTAACTGCCAAAATGACCACTGGAATAATCTCGAAGCCAAACATATGGGAACTGTGCAGCTGGAGAATCCCTCAACCCGGACTGAGGTCAGCTCCAACACTTATAACCAACCATAATAGACTAGCCCTTAGTGACCATTTTCTCCCCAAGCAGATGCTTATCACAGTCCAAGCAATCGAAGGCGATCTCTACAAATTTGTCAGGGATCGCAAATTCCGGAGAGAGATCCTTGATGGCCTAAACTCAACCAGGCAAACTGCACAGTAATGTGGCAGTATAATAAATTTAAAAAGGATGTCTGTATAATATTGTATATATAATGTCAGAAATATTTTTCCCATTTAGAATACATCGTTGGTAACATCAGCAGTTGATCCCACTGAACAGAATTTAAAAAATGTCTCAGACCTCTGTAGTCACCTTTACGAAAGCAAAAGCTCTTCCCTTTATCCTTGATGGTAGTTACATCTTTAAGTAATTCCCGCATGAGTACACTGTGATCATTGTCACCCAGTGGTTCCTTTATCTTCAAATTCTTAATGCATGAATAATCACTGCTGATAATCAGATCGAGAGTATTACTCCCTCTGGTTTCCCCTTGAACTTGTTTCTGTAGAAAACAGTCATCCAATACAAGACAAAAGTCTTGCTAATACACAAGCAAGACAAAAGTCTTGCTTGTGTATTAGCAAGACTTTTGTCTTGCTAGCACACCAACCCACAAGTTCCATTCAATATCTGGAAAGTTAAAATCCCCCATAATAAGACATTCTGATTTACTGGCCTACTCTATTTATCTGCTTTCTTTTTTCTTCAAAATCCATTACTGCTTTCCCTGTTTCATCAACAATATGCATGAGTTTTTTCTTGTACAGTCCAGCCATCTCTTTTACTTTTTTATGCAGATTAGCATAATCATGTCTTTTCTGCAGTTCCTCAATTGCTTGACATCTTTCTTCCCTTAGCTCCTTGATCTTCTGTTCAATTTTACAACTTATATCCTTATATATTTCTTCATGTCTGTTTTTGTAACTTCTCTTCTCTATCATTTCTAATATCTCCTCTGTTATCAGGCATGTTTCCTTTACTGTCTCCCCTTTTCAAAAAGTTTTTTTTTTCTGCTATCTTAGTGGCAGTCTCCATATTATCCCACATCATTTCAGGACTTTCTTCATTTACTTCTTTGGCTCCATTTTGATTCCAAACTTCTACCTGTGTTTCTATGGCTTTTTTAAATTTCTCTGCTACCTCATCATTGTTCAGCTTTCTTCTGTATATCTGAAGGTTTCTTTTTTCAGTGTTTTTGGGAACTTTTAGCCTTGTTCTCAGCACTGTCACCACTGGATTATCGTCTGATGTAATATCTGCTCCTGGATATTACATTGCCTTTAACACACTATTGCGGAATCTTGTTGATCATTATATAATCAATTTTATTTCGTATAATTTTGTTCTCTGGGCCTTGTGGTGATTTTCGTGTATATAGCCTTCATGGTGGCTGTTCAAACCACATGTTGGCAACTATGAAGTCCACCCTTCTGGCAGAACTGGATAACTCTATCATTTCTAATTCCCAGTCAAAATTTTCCAACTATGTCCATTATTCTAACATCGCATTAAAATCACCCATGACTATACTGTATTTATTTCTTGTTTCTTAGTCAGCTTCATCAAACTCTGGATCTGTTCATACAGTTTCTTCACTTCTTCATCTGTCTTATCAGCTGTAGGGCATAAACTTGAATCAGATTAATATTTATTTGATTGCCCCTCAGTTGGTAGCATTACTCTATCAGATTTTGGGATGAAAAATTGCTAATATATTTTACCATGTCCTTTGCTACAAGGATCACTCTTTGACATCGAATAAGTACCTCGAATAAGTAACGCTGCACCAATGAAAAAGACTATTGTTACATATTTTCAGCGAATACCACCACCCAGACGGCACCGTTCAAGGCTTACAAGAAACGGTGGGTGGGTATCATGGTAACTCGTTGTGAAGGTAGTCACAATATGAGAGTCTGCGCGGTAGCACAGTGGTATCGTCATCGTCCTTCCCACACTGGGTGGAAAAGGTCCGGGTTCGAACCCGTCGATGACGCCAAGAACTTTTATGGGCTTTTTTCACTCCGTGGTTATCCAAGGAGTGAAAAAAGTCGGTCTCAGGCGTAAATAGCAAAGTTTTCCCCCAGAACTTGGGTTTTTCATCCAACAAAACAGACAAATCGACCAGAGAACACAGGCAATTTACAGACATAATACATGTATGGGCATATATAGGATATTTTGGGCGGACCTAATATAATAGTTTGAGTCACAATACAAGACAATTAAATCATATGTACAATAGTAATATGAGTACACTGGAGTAATATGAGTACAAGAGTAATATGAGTATGCAAAACTTAAGGACCAACACTATTTCTAAAGGTTACAACCACAAAATCAAACGAAACAGCCTGTGGCGATTTGCATAACTGTGGCCCTTCAGTAGAAAGCCGGTGCAATGCAAAAATTTGAATCGTGATGAGAGGGCTCACATAAACAGATAAAAGCAGCTGTTCAGCAGTTATGTGAAAATTACGGAATGGTGAGCACGATTGCGACAGACGTTCGATTGGTTTCATACAGTGTGGCTGCAGAGTCCGGTATCGCCCATAGCATCGTCTCACATGCCCGGTCGGTCTTCAAAAGGACAGGTACAGCTGTTCGAAGGACCAATGGTGGTCGTCCACGAAAAACAACGCCCAATGATGACCGCTATATATCCCTACAGGCCAAGAGGGACCGACACCAGACAGCGGGATCTATTGCAAACCAGCTGCACAGGAGCACAGGACGCAGGATATCGCGTTTTACTGTGGCCAGGTGACTCCACAAAGGTTCTGCCCGGCGGCCAGTATGCTGTGTCCCTTTAACACCTGCCCATCGGCGACACCGTTTACAGTGGTGCATCGAACACAAGGACTGAACAGCAGCGCAAAAAACCGTAAGGTACTCTTTACTAATGAGAGTAGATTCAGTCTCAGCAGCGATTCTGTACGTCAGCTAATCTGGCGAAAGGTTGGCACACGGTATCACCCCGCAAACATAACTGAAAGGGATCGATATGGTGGTCCAGGCGTTCTCGTCTGGGGAGGCGTTATCTTGGATCGACTTACACAACTCCAGATACTGGAGGACGGTACTGTAACCGGTGCACGCTACTGTACTGAGGTAATCCTTCCCCATGTGCGTCTGTTCCGAGATGCCATTGGCTTGTTCTTGTTTAAGAACGATAACGCCACATGCCATCGCAGTGCAGCTGCTAATATGCTTTTGGAAAGTAAGAACATTGTTCGTATGGAATTGGCCTGTCCGTGTCTACCGATCTAAATCCAATCGAACACATATGGGATGCTCTGGGCAGACGCCTAGCGGCAAGTCCACATCCACCAGAACCTGTTCATCAGCTGAAGATGTCGCCGACAGAAGAATGGCCGATGTTACCGCAAGAACTTTCAACAACATTGTTCTAAGTATGGACAGGCGGTGCAAAGGCTGCATCGACATTAGGGGTGTCCATATCTCCTACCGAGGAGCACCTCTTCCCTTTGTTCCATCTTTGGCAGTGATGCATCTATATCATAGCAGCCAGTGCTATGTTGCCATTTTTGAATAAAGTTCCTCTGTACCGTTTTGTTTCCATTGTTTTGTCGGTGTTGTTTCCTTCATCATTTCTGTACCACACGAGGTTCCTTTTGGTATGCTTTTTCGATATCCAGGCCACTCCTGTGAGAAGCTACGTGCGAAAACCTGACTGGCCCTTAAGTTTTGCACACTAATCTAGTTCACTACTATGAACAAAGTACAGGCTGGCCTCGATTAACGTGATTAATTCGTTCCGCGAGCGCATCGCGCTAAACGGAAAAGCGTTAATCGAATATAATAATCAATAGGAAAAATTATAATTGGTCCTTGACCTTCTGGAATGTCTACAAAGAATTTTAAAAATACTTTTTAAATAACTTTTTAACTGTATACAATGTAAAATATAATGAAAATAATTATGGAATTAAATGTTTATTGCGTAAAACAGCGGTTCTTAAACTGTGCGCAGCGGAATATTTTAAATTTTCGATGGAAGCACAGCGATACTCGACATCTAGCGGACACGCGCGAACTACTACCTCGAGGTAGTTTACAGTTTCAACATTTCTTATTAAGTTGTTTAGACCTAACCACTAAACGGAACTGTTGGGTATTTCTTTTGGTCTAGGTGCGCCGTAAAAAAATTATTGAGACACTAAGGGCGCCGTGAACCGAGAAAGTTTGGGAACCCTGACATAAAATACACAATGAAGAAATGACTGTTGGGGAAATATGAATAGTGTTGACTTTCTCTTTTCATCAATCAATTTCCGATAGCCGACAACCTTCTCTGGGTCCTGGCGAAATAAATATCGCAGAGAACCTCACACCTTTTGTTTGAGGTTCTCTGTGATACGTAAGATTTCATTTAGTTCTTTTACCGTTATCTCCTTCGCGGTAACATTTTCATCTGGCTCATTTAAAAATTATAATTTTTAAATGCAAGTCTGCATTGACTTTATTAGCGGATGGAACACATCGAGGCGGGCAGCAGGCAAACGTTTGTTTATTGCACGTCCGACGCGCGGTAAGCTTAACGCGCGATTCAAATCTTTTTCAACTATCGCATAAAAAAAAAAAAGATCGCGTTAACTGGAAATTTGCATCGTGTAAAGTGAAAAGTGGTATAATTTTTTCAAATAGCGGTAACTGAAACACGCGTTAATGGAACTCGCGTTATGCGAGGCCTGGATGTATTGAGAAATAATCACTGATAGTTCTGTAGTGAATTTTCAATTCGTAATATATTATGCCTTGTGCATTTATTTTTCTTAGTATTGATAATATTCTTAATATCATTTCGCTGAGGCACAGTGGAGGGAGCATATAATGAGAGGCTTTCACTCAATTCGGCTCTAGAGAGACTGTCCAAGGACCGTGCAGGCATTATTTTTTCTCAACACACACACACACACAGTTCTCAACACACACACACACACAGTCTGCCCTTGTCAACAGATGAGATAGTTTTTTCAGGAATGGGATGGAGCCATTAAATAAAAGAGGATGCTGTGAGTAAGTTTCAGATTACTTGAAAACTGCCATTCTGGTGGAGGGGAGGGGGAGACAGATTAATAGATGAAAGCCTCTATAGGTACATTCAGATGTTTGGAGAGAATGGTGTGTGTGGGGGGGGGGGGGCTGATTGGGAATTCTCATATAATAAATACATAAATTTTCTGTTTATACTCCGGGACGACCAAACGGTCAGAGGAGTTCACAAGATAAACAGAATACAAGAAACAGCAACCGTATTCAGCATGGCGAATATACGGGCTATGTTAGGTTTATTAAGAGCAAAAACAAGCACATATGCTTGCTGGTACACTAATATTAGGCGAAGTAACTAAATTTGATGAATTTAAAATGGTTAAGTCAGGGGTACCAACCCGCGTACAGATCACTTCTTCATGTTGTGCGGTCCTGAGTATTATATTTTTTCCGAGTTAATATAGTTTTATGCTGGGTTTAAAACAACCCGTTTTCAGTAAAATTCAATTCTTTTGAATTGCATTTTTACGATGGTTTACACATCTTCGATATTTAAAAATGTTATTATAACCATGTAACAACAATATTGTTGGTGTTAGACTTTATGTTATTAATAACCATTGGATTTTTGTATTAATTATTACAAGTAAATTAAAACTGTAGATAAAAACGATAATGACAAGATTAAATTCTAATTGGAAAAACGAGTAATTAGTGATTTCTGCCGAGAGAATGTGATTTACCAGAGTTGGTGAATGCCAAAATGGAAATGTGTACGAATGCTATAAAAAAAAAATGGCATAGGAAGGATGCCGAGGCTGAGCAGTCAAGTGCGAGAGTGCAATAATGCACACACTCTTGGGTGTACCATGATACAAATCGCATTATTGGATTAATTGTCAAAATAATTTATGAACTCTGATTTAGTGGTAGTGCCGCATTATAAACAAGACCTGCCTAGCTTATTAAGCTAGCCAGGTCTTGTTTATAAGAAGAAGAAGAACACATGGTACAGTTACAGAAAGATGAAAAGCTGCAAAGCATTTATTATTATTATTATTTATTTATTTTTATTTATTTATTTTTTAAATACAAAATACTATATCCAATTCAAAAACTGAAGTTAAATTTATTCTTGAAAAATCTTAACACTATTTATGAAGAGTTGAATCTTCAAAGGAATGTGTCACACAACTTAAGGAATCCAAAAGCAGTTGTTTTGCATCACCCTAGGGTACTAAATAGATTTGGAGATAGGCATACAATGAACATATTAAATAACTTGTTGGATAGCGTTGATTTCAGGCTCAGGAGAGGTTATTCAATCTCCAAATTAAAATTCCTAGTAAGAAAATTTTTGATACTCAATAATACAGTAGAATAGATTTTCAATGCGGATCAATCACTACCTCTGTTTACAGAGTGGAATGTACTATGTGTAATGACTTCATTGTCTTTTCTGTTAGCTAACAATTTTGTATGCAAAAACTAATTTAACTTATGAATTGCAACTTGTTGTCAAGAAATTTACTTTTCTTAACGAGTTCTTGTATTGTAAACAAATTCAAATGATAAATAAATTTGTATTGTATTGTATTATTATTATTATTATTATTATTATTATTATTATTGTTGCTGCTCTTATATTATTTCTTCCTGATTGGGGGGGTTCCACCTCGTGACGGGTATTTCTACCAAGTACACAGGGTGGTTGTTGTTATGTCTGATGTTACTGTTGGTCGAGGAACTCTCTGACAATCCTACAGGTGTTCAGGATTGCGGAGTTCCTTGTAGGTGCTCGCTGGGAGACATGTTGCTGCTAGGCTGTTATGTAGGGTCTTTGGCACCATACCTGTGGTTGACACGATGATCGGGATGGTCGTTACTTGTTGCATATGCCACATTTCTTTGATCTCCTGTCTTAGGTTCGTGTACTTCCTGATTTTTTTCCCAATGGGTTTACTGCCAGTGTTCGGTACCGCTATGTCAATCAGATATGTAGCCTTTTCCTTCTTTTCCACAAGAGTTATGTCCGGTCTGTTGTGCGGGATTGTCCTATTCGTTATTATGGCGCGGTCCCAGTACAGCTTGTGGGTTGGGGTCTCTAGTACGGACTGGGGTTCGTACTTTTAGTACGGTACACTTTCTTCGATCAACTGGTATTTCCTTCCTAGCTTTTGATATATTATCCATGCTACCAGGTCGTGTCTATGAGTGTACTCAGTCTGGGTGATCACCCTGCATCCCGCGGTGATGTGTTGGATCGTTTCTGAGGCTAGGTGGTATCGTCGACATGTGTCGTCTAACACTCCGAGCTCCTGACGATGTATTTTCGATAGTTCCTGATGTTGATTACCTGGTCTTGGATGGCGAGCATGAATCCTTCAGTCTCGGGGGAAGAGCGTCCCGCTCGTGAGCCATGCATTGGAAGCAATTTTATCTATGTTACCCTGATGGAGGTCATTGTAGTGTCAATCATGGAGTGTCTTCTCTGCCCATCTTTCTAGCTTCGTTTGTACCTCCTGGTTGGGGGGGACTCCTAGCTTAGGTTGAAGTAAGTAAGTGTAAGTGTTTTCAGTGTCTAACGGCACCAGGGGTTTCCCCCATCTCCGCGTTGCTTTTATTGTGGGTGTGCCAGTTCACTGGGAAGGCCAGAGATTTAAAAGTGTATGGATTATGGAAGTGTGGTGTTTTGTACCGTTGTTCCTCTGGCCATTTAGCCGCTGGACCTCTTCTGAGGCCCAACGTTGCCCCACTTACGCCCCGTGGAGGCAGACCAGGTACCCGATAGTCTTTAGTTCACTCTGGCAGGTCCTGCCACCTAATTTCCTGAGATTTCAGTGGCTAGGACCTTAAAAAAAAAAAAAAAAATTTTTTTTACACATATATGTATCACACATATATATATGTGTGATATCTCTCGATTGCGTTGGGTGATGTCGCTTGAATAAGGATAGACCGAAATATGGGCGTAAGTTAATTTGGATTCATTGAATTTATGTGTGTGGGGGAATTCGCTTGTGTAAAGATAGAGGGGGGGGGAGAATGAAGACTGGGGGATTAGAGGAGGAAGGATAAGGCCAATAGAGTAGGAGGCCTCAATTTGGTGTCAGCAGGGCATGCCCATGCCCTGCCAGAAGGAAGAATGGGGGTGGCGTGGAGAGGAGGAAACAGTATGACCGTCTCCACCCCCCTGCCGGGGTGGGATAGAAAGGGCCGGACAAGGGAGCCGGCACAGGTCGCCAATAGGGCGTGTTTGCAGCCTGGCTGCAGAGTGGTGGCTAGGCCAGCAGGTTCAGGACAGCATCACAACACTGGCCCCACCAGGAGGTACATCTAGGGACAAGGTCTCTACTGACTTGTTCATAGATCGGTTGAATGCCGGCGTTGGTCATGGGATCAAGGTCTCATCCAGTTTGGTCGTGGTCATGGTCCTGCATCAGGCCTGGGGAGGTTGGGTCATTGCCCTTAGCCGGGTAAACAGCTCATGTGCAAGCACGAGAGGGCCTTGTAGTGCTCCTCCTCATGTAATATAAGGTGCTCCCGTTCCTTCGGATTAAAGCGTATCTTTGTGATGAAATGACATCTGATGTCCTCAAAGAGGGTACAATCGTGCATTAGGTGTGACCATGTTTGGTTTTCTCCACAGTGGCATAATGGGGAATCCCTGATGCCAAAAGTTGACAGCTTGGCATTAAAAGAGCCATGCCCTGTTAGAAGAAAGGTGGTGTAGAGCCCTGGTGAGAACCAGTTTGGCTGTTCAGGATACACTTGGGTAATGTCCGGGATGAACTTCCAGGTTATCTCACCTTTAGTTGAGTCCGCCCATCGGGACTGCCAAGTTTTTTGAAGATATTTGGTTAGTCGTTTCTTTTCTGCGTTGCTGTTGTTGGTCGGGTCTGTGGTGAAGCCAATGCAAGTTACACTGTTCCCTCTTGATAGTTGATATAGCATGCCACAGCGGACAATCTCCAGGTCCAAGGGTAGGAGCCCCACAAGGGCCTGCAGTGCATGTGAGCTGACCGTGCAGCATGCTCTGGAGACAGTGAGTAAGATGCTGCGCTGTATCGTTTCTAGCTTTCTTTTATTGACTGCGGTGGTTGCTTTTTTAAACCAGATCCCTGCTGCATAGCTGTGGCTGGAATGAAGAAAGCCTTGTAAAAGAGGATCAGGGTTCTTTTCCTTAAGCCCCAATCCTTTCGTGAGACTCTTGCTATGAGGGCTGAGTAGTTTTTGATCTTTTTTTGTAGATATACGAGGTGTGGGGTGAATGAAAGATTTTTGTGAAGGATGATTCCTAGGTATTTTAATTCCGTGGTCAGTTTTATGGTTTTCCTTCTATTTTTATCTGAGGTGGCCTCTTGATATCAAGGGAGCCTTTTAAAAGTATTGAGGATGTGATATTCTTAAGGTGATATTCTTAAGTGATGATTTTTTGACCATTCTTGGAGGGTATCTATGGCCCTGTTTGCAATAGCCTCAAGTTGTGCACGATTGTCCGCCTCCAGCATCAGGACCAGGTCATCTGCGAAGGCTTGAGCATCTGCTCCGTTTAGATCCTGGTTGAGGAAGCCGTCCAACACCAAGTTCCAGAAGAGAGGCCCCCAGGACTGATCCCTGTGGGCATCCCCGGAACACTGGCCGGGTGAGTTGGCTATAGGGTGTAGATACTGAGATCCTTCTGTCCGAAAGATAGGTTTTGATGCATTGGTATAAGTTGCTGGGAATGTTTGACTCCCGGAATCTGCCGAGGACACTTGGCCACCAAAGTGAGTCAAATATCCCGGCAAAGTCGATGGAGATAATAAGGAAGTATTTACTATTGCTGTGTGTAGCTGCATTTATTATACGTTCCAGGGCATCCACGGTGGAACATCCTTGTCGAAAGCCAAATTGCTTGGGAGAGGGGAGGCCTGCTTCTTGGTAGTGAGCTTGTATCCTGCTGTGTAGTAGGTGTTCATACAATTTACTTAGTACTGGCAGTAGGGCTATGGGTTTGTATGACTCCGGGAGTTCCTGTGGTTTCTTCGGGTTCTTCAGTATTAGTCTAATTCGTGCTGCTCTCCAATCATGGGGAAAATATCCTGTAGATAGGCAGTGGTTATATAAGTTTAATATAGTTGTTGGGATATATTCCACGGTCTTTTTTACAATTTCTGGCTCCAGGTAGTCTTCGCCGGGTGTTCGCTTATTTCTTATTTTTGCTGTTGCCAGATGGAGGTCTTCAAGTGTGAACGGGTCCTCCCGATGTGCTGGGCAGTAGTTGGTATTTTCCTCACAGAGCAGAAGTTGCTCAGCAGTGTGGTCTGAGGGCAGTTTTTGGAAGGTGGTATTCAGAATATTGTCTATAGATTGGTGCCAAGATGGTCTAGTGGCCATCGGGTGTCTTTGTTGAAGATATTACTTCTCCTTTTGGTAATTTATTAGTTGCCACTTTGTATACAACCCTCCAGGGGTCCTTATTTCCTGTTGTTGAGACTAGTGTCTCCCATGAACATTTTTTCTGGGTTCTTATTAGGGCTGTGTATTTGTTTCTGACCTCACGGTATTGTTGTCTGAGGACTTCTACCTCTGCCGCCGGCCAGGATCTTCTCGCTCGCTGGAAGCTTTTATGGCGTGTAGTTACTTCATTCCGCAGTCTCTGAAGCTCAGGGCACCACCACCACCATGGGACTGAACCTGCAGATGGTTTCTTTCTTTTTATAGCTATGTTTGAAGCCTCTGTGATTAGACTTACTATAGCACGCTGGTGCTGGTCTGGGGTGAGGTTTGTGCTGTCGAATGCTTCAACAGAGTATGTCAGTGCCTCCCGAAATTGTTCCCAGTTTGCCTTGGGTATAGCAAATCTGTTGAGGATTGTTCTGGGTGTGGGTGGTCTATTGAGGGCACGGTGCATCTGGAAAGTTATTACTCTATGGTCAGAGGTTGTCCAGTCCTCTCTGACCTTCCATGAGGATATGTATCCTGCTGTGGAGCGAGTGGCTAGGCTTATGTCTATTGTTGCCTCCCAAAGAGTACTTGAGAAGGTCGGTAGATTATTTGGCTGATTCAATACTGTGAAGCTGCTGTTGGTCAGGAATTCTTCCAGGCGCTGTCCATTGGCAGTTCCTCGTCGATCAGGAGTTGTACTGTGTCAGGCTGGTGACCTGCAGTTTGCATCTGCACAGACGATTATTTTAGTATTAGGGAGTTCGTGGAGGACATTTTGCAGGTATTGGGTTGCAGGGAGAATATCTTCGCCGGGTCGGCAGTATAGCGATTTGGCATAAAACTCTCCCAATGGAGAGATGATCTGGGCACAGGCAGCCCATTCGTTGCAAAAGTGGGTTATTTTAGTAACCGTGAGGTCAGGGTTGCAGACGACCAGGGCAGCCCAGGGGGTATGCCGTTATGTTGTACAATTTTGTACGTGAGTGGGTATCCTCTCACCTCTTTCTTGTGTGTGTAGGGTTCCTGGAGGAAGAGGATGTCAAGGTTGTCCTCTTCTACCTTTTTCTTTAGTTGCGCAGTGACTGCAATTGCCCGTTGTGCATTATGCTGTGCAAATTTCACTGTGTTAGAATCTTTATATTTACAAAGAGTTCCCATAATCTGTTCTTTGTTCTTGAGTGCTTTTGGCTTTTAAGTACACGGGACAGTTACTGTCTGTGACAGAGTGGTCTGCTGGTAACTTTAGGGCTTTGCAGTTTGCGCACACTGATGGCGCGGTTTTGTTTGGGCAGGAATTGTAATTGTGGCCTACTTCTGTGCAGTGCCCACAGGTTGGAGAAGTTTGCGGTTGGGTACACGTGTGCGTGGTGTGGCCAAATCGGCAGCATCTAAAACACTTTGGAACAGCCACGTGCTCTCTGAAGCGATGACTGCCCCAATCGATGTAGATTCTTGCCTGCTGCCTTAGTACTTTCCACGCTCTGGGAGCTAATTCTACCACCCAGTTAGTTGAGTTATTATTTCTGGGTTTTGTCTGATATCTGGGTGTTATCAGATTCGATGGGTCCGTACACCCGGGAATGCTTGCTGCAGGTTTTTGCGATATATCTCACCTTGCAATTCTGTTGGGGATAGGTCATTTCCTGTATTAAAGATTACAATGCTTGGTCCTTTTTTCTTGGGAGTTTCTGCTTGTAGGCCCAGGGACGGCACTTTCGGATTTGCTATAATTATGTTCGCCTCCTCCTGTGTTTCTGTCTCGATGATGACGTCGACGTTGCGGGTCTTCCTTATCGATTTTATTCGAGTGTGTTTGAATTCATCGCTAAGGTTAGTAATTACAGTCTTCTTTACTTCTTCACTTGTGTGAAGAGTCTCGGTGTTTGTTGGCTTCAGTATGACCAGGTTGGGTCTTGGTAGTAGTGGTACTTTCTTTTTGCTGGGAGCAGCAAGGGTTGGTGGTCGCTCCGTTGTCATTGTGGTCCTCAGCGCTTGGGCATATGTGGGCGCGCGCTGTTGCATTTGGTTTGCCCCACATTCCATGTATGCCTGGAGCTTAGCATTGGCTCTCTCACTCTCGAGGTAACTTCCCGTCAAGAGAGTGTCCAGCTTGTTCCACAGGTTCACGATTTGTGCCCTTAGCCCTTAGCCTTTACCCTGTTAGATTGCTCCTTAAATAATGTTTCCAAGGCAGCCTTGGGGAACAGAGACTTCTCATGAACTGTACCCCCTGGCAAGGAGGGATCCAGGGGGGACTCCTGTGGCTTCTCCTCGCTGGTGTCCTTTTGGTTTTCTGTTATGTCTTTTGATTCAGTTTGGGAGCGCATCTCCTGCTCCGGATTAGGTGTTGGCTTTCTATACTTGCGTTTTCCTGTTAGCGGGGCCCCTGAATGGGGTTCTGACGTCTCCTGTTGTTGGTCTATGACGACGGGGTCGTCATTTTGGCTCTGATGCGCCGCATTAGGTTGAGTGGGTATACCGCTTGTTTATCTTCCTTATGGCCTGGTGGAGTGCTGCTGTGTGTATCTGGAAGTAATCCTTAAGGTTAACTATCGCTGTCTTCTGTTGCTCAATGAGGCCTATCAGGCCCCTTCGTCCTTCTTCCCGGGCAATTGTCAGTGTCTCCACGGCAGCTCTCGGGTGGTGTTGGCGGCTCTTGGTCATCATGGTCCTTGTCTTTCTCATGATATCCTCCAACTCGATGTTAGTCCAATCTATGACCCCGAAGGAGTATGTTAACATTGGGACTGCATAGGTGTTTATGTCTTTAACTGTTCCTTCCATTCAGCTTTGCTTTCAGCAGGCTTCTATGTCTCTAATGGTATTTTTCGGTCAGGCAGGCCTTAATTTCCTTGTGCTGTAACTGCTGAGCCTGCATCATCTCCAAGTATTTTTAGGCCTTTCCCTCTGCCATGGCTTCGATCTCTTTACCACTCTGCAGCTGGTAGTTTCGGTTGACTAATTTTCCCTGTCGAAATCCGTGGGTCTTGCATTTGTGTAGACCAAATTCCATCCTAATATCCTTGCTGAATTCTTCAGTGATCTGGAGTAGTTTCTGAAGATGTTTCTCAGTTCCCGCGTAGAGCTTGATGTCATCCATATACATCAGGTGGGTGAGGGTGTACAGGTTCTTCCTTCCTTCTTTGAGGTTGTATCCCTACTTGCTACTGTTGAACATGGTAGATAGCGAGTTAAGGGCTAGACAGAACCACAATGGGCTCAGGGCATCTCCCTGAAAGATTCCTCTGCCAGGTGCTTGTGTGTGCAAGTGAGCTTCTTGTACCAGTAGTTGTGGACTTTATCTATTCCTGGAGTTGGCCAGTTGTGAGAGTTCTTGATCGTCTCGCGAATCTCCCATCCTCTCATTTCTTGTACGTCCTTTGTTTTGTTGCGTTCTAGTTCTATCCAGGTGACTCGACTGTTATGTTTTAATTCCCTGCTCCATCGAGCTAATATGGCGGCCTTAGTGTCAGTACACGTTTTATCGCGCTCCTGATTTTTAATGGAATTTAGTAGTTTAAAATGCGCATATAGTTCAAAAAAGTGTTAAAGCTCAAAGAACTTAATCGGACGATTCCCTAGGTGAGACTATTTTTATATTCTACTGGGAATTTAGTAAACTACCAGCGTTTTTATCTGTGTCCTTTGTTGCCAGACCTACAATGGTCACCATGTGGCTGGCGGCAGGGCCATAGAGAGGCACTGATATAAAGCAGTGGCCACTTCGGTAGTTTGCACTTGACTGGGGAGGTTCCCAAACCGTATTAAAAGCGAGCAGGAAGTTTGCTCCACCAAACTGTGCTGATAACTGCTGTATGTTATATTATGTGTGTATTAACTGCTGTATGTGTATATTAAACCAGAAGCAATGAATTCAGTGACTCTCCCCTTGCCATTAACGTTGCCTGGCTGACTGTGAACTCCTTACCTATGCATCCCACGGAATTACTAATTACACCATCGCCTCCGGTGCCCCAGGAAGCCCCTATGGGAAGTGATCCTGCTCTTCTGGGAGCATTTTCACACTAGGCTGTCTCCCCCCTCCCTTAGTGACCGAGGGGGACAGCCGAAAACTTCAATAACCACCTGTGTGCCTCCAAATTCAACCACAGATTTGTGGAGGACATCGTCCGACAGCATTTTCAGTGCCCTACCAGATCATCCCAATATACGCCCGATAAACCGAACTGTCCCGGTTATCCGAAATTCGCTAAATGGAAGGGAAAACAGAAAAAATTATGGATCCTTAATGCAGTCACAAAGTGACGACCTCGACATTATTGACGAGACAGAAGAGATGAAGGACACCCGATCAAGGGCCTCTCAAACCAAGCGGAAAAATTACAAGCGAGTGACCCGCTCCCAGACCGAGTCTAGAGAGCAGCCCGACCCCACAGTATCTCAAAGGGAAACAAACAACGATGACAAACAACTGGAACCACCCCTGAACCACACTCTTCCAGAGGGCTCCGTCTATGAGAAAACATTCATTTTAAAAACGGCCCTTGAAAATATATTCAAAGAGAACCCTAACAGGATCTCCTCTGGACTGAGGTCTCAAATTGTGACAATATTTCACAAAATGGAGACAATTCTCCATGTACATACTTAGAAAGTGAGAGAATAGCTACATGGCTACACAACTATATGGAATGTGGGGCAAACAAAAGGCCACAGCGCGCCCCCACATATGCCCAAGCGCTGAGGAATATACCAAACGAGACAGAGAAAACAAAGTGGAAATCCAACAAAAGAAAGTATTATTGAAAACCCCGAACATCGTCATACTGAGACCCACCGGAGAAGAGAGACCCTCCAGTGAACAAATAAAGCAAAAAGTCATAAACAATCTCAAAGAGGACTTCGAAGACACTAGAATAAAGTCTACCCGGAAAACAAGAAGTCCTGGTATCGTAATTGAGACGGAAAACAAGCGGAATCCGAGGGGATATAAACAAACCCCAAGCTAAATGCCCTGGGACTCATGGCAGAGACCCCAAAAAAAGAAAGGCCCATCAATAGTTATTTTCAATGTGGACCAAAATCTACAACCACAACAACTCACGGAAGAAATATATAGAAGAAACCTAAAAAGCCACCTACCGAATCAAGAAGGGGCGGCACTGCTGACCCAAAAATACAGAACCCAGTCCAAAACAAATGGCGGATATGACTGGACAGTTGAGCTGACTCCCCCCCCCCAGCCTGGCAGGTCCTAAAAAACCAAAAGAGGATTAAAGGAGGATTTTTATCGAGTGGAGCTGCCTCCATTTTAGAGAGCATGTGGCCATACCAAAGTGCTTTAGATATTGCGAATATGGCCACACCACTAACACCTGTGCCCAAAAGGAACCAACCAGCGGCTACCGCTCAGAGAGGGGAGATGATTTTAAGAACTGCCCCAACAAAACTAAGGAATCCATCTGCACCAATTGCAAAAGCCTCAGACCACAACCACTCCATCCGAGACTCAAACTGCCCCACCTACTCCTCAAGGTAAATGGCACCTACCAACAGAGAATCGATTATGGGAGTACAACATAAAAAATACAATTGCGGCGTACTAAAGATACACCAACTAAACGCCCACCGTGCTCCAGAGGTTGTTGAGCAGGTATGACTCCAAGCTGATGAGGATAATGCCAACATTATCATAGTCCTAGAACCATATACTACTCAGAAACAAGTAAGGGGATACCCTCTCAATTATAAAATTGTTCAAAGCAACGAAGACACCCCCTGGGCAGCAGTGCTAGTAAGAAATCCAGAGATAACAGTTACAAAGATACCACAACTTTGCATGCCCTGGGCAGCCTGTGCCCATATAATATGCTCCATAGATAGCTACTACATAATAGCCCTCTACTGTAGGCCGGGAGTAGAAAACGACTTTGCCACAACGTATCTACAATCAGTACAGACAACCCTGACAGGGCATAAAATCTTGATTGGAGCGGATGTTAACTGCCGATCACCTGTCTGGCACAGTGCCACACCGGACTGCAGGGGAACCTCAAACGGACGGAAAATAAAAGACTTCCTAGCAAATTAAATATTTACAGTCATAAACCAGCCGTTCTTCCTCTCAACGTATTGTAACATGCTGCAAAGAATGAGAAGACAAGTACAGGATAAGAGAAAGCAGTATCAAAGGGCACGAAGAACATGGCCCCAGGCGGAAGTCGCGGAACTGAAACAACAATATAGACAGATCCGAAACTTTTATACAGAAACTATTAAGAAAAACAAGAAAACATCCTGGGAACGACTTATCCAAGTAACGGGAAATACTTAACCCTGGGGAGTGGTGTATAAAATCACCACAAACAAACTCCCCAGAGGTGAAGTGATGACCGCAACAAAGACGGCGCAAGGAACACTCACTGCACATGGCAGGACTCAATAAAGAACGTACTGAGCAATCTAATCCAAGACCCACCAGCCATACTAACAGAGGACCAGAAAGCCAAGCAAACGAAGAATATGAGACCCAACAACTAGAGCCCCCCTTTCACAGCCAACGAACTACAAGAAGCGGTATCACAAACCAGAAACAAAAAGTACCCTGGCCCGGATCTCATCGAGCCGGAAATGGTCAAGAAAGCAATGGAGGTCATGCCGGACCTCCTGCTCCGACTGTACAACATCTGTATCAAAGAGGGCCAGTTCCCCACCAGCTGTAGGACGGCCAATCTAAAACTGATCCTCAAAAATCGAAACAGACACCAGGAAAATCCCAATTCATATAGACCCATAGCCTTATTGTCGACACTCAGCAAGCTTTACGAAAGTTTATTACATAAAAGGATCCACAGCCACTATAATGAGGCAAACCTGAATTCACCCAAGCAATACGGCTTCAAATCGGGATCTTCGACCATAGATGCCATCCAAGGCCTAATCACCAAAGCGATACAGTGTACCAAGAAATATTTCCTGGTCATAGCCGTCGACTTTGCCGGGGCTTTCAACACCCTCTGGTGGCCGAGCGTCCTTTGCAGGTTCAGGGCAGCGAGAACCCCAAGCAATTTGTACAGGAGCATCAAAATTTATCTCTAGAACAGAAACGTCCAAGTAATAACACCCTACAAGAAGTTGACCTGGCCGGTCCGCAGGGGCTGCCCTCAGGAATCTGTCCTGGGGCCACTCCTGTGGAATATAGTGTTTGACGAGTTCCTCACCATGGACCTGGGGAAGGTGAAGGCCCAGGCCTTCGCAGACGACCTCGTCCTGACGGTCGCGGCGGATTCCAGACAGAACCTTGAAACCCTTGCAAACCAAGTCCTTGAAACCTTGCAGGACTGAGCAAAACTACACACCTTAACAATCTCGCCAACGAAGACGGACTCAGTACTACTCAGAGAGAAGTTAAACCTTAGAAGACCACCACAAATCAAGCTGGCAGAACAAACAATCAAACTGTCAATGCAAATTAAATATCGGGGACTGATCATCGATCACAATTTATCATTTAAACCACACCTAATCTATCTAGAAGAGAAACTGCGGAAATACACTACTGACACTATGCTACTGCAACAGGATCTGGAAAGGTTGAGCAGATGGGCTGAGAGGTGGCAAATGAAGTTTAACATTGACAAATGTAAAGCACTACATATGGGAAACAGCAACCCCAGAGCAACGTACCAACTCTGTGGTACTACACTGACAGTGGTAGAGAATGAAAGGGACCTGGGGGTAGTTGTGCAGGCAGATATGAAGTTTTCTGAGCAGTGCAGACTGGCTGCAAGAGTAGCTCATGATGTATTGTCGATGATATATAGGAATTTTTCTAGCGGGGATAAGGAGGTGATTATTTCCTTGTATAAGGCAATGGTCAGGCCACGCCTAGAGTAGACGTAGCCCAGTGGTCAGGAGCGAGGGTGCATAGCACGCGTTCCTTGAGTGGACCGGGGTTCAAGCCCGTGACTACTAAATACGATAAATATTTGTATTGACGATTTATTGTAAACTCTACTGACTTGGTTGTCGTGCCGGAGTATAAACAGAAAATTTATTTATTTATTATACAGGTCTGGAGGCCTCATTTCAAGAAGGATGCAGAGATGCTGGAACGAGTACAGAGAAGGGCAACAAGATTAGTGAATGGAACAAAGGGGTGCTCTTACGAAGAAAGGATTAAGTTTTGCAAATTACAGTGTCTGGGGAGTAGGCACCAGCGAGGTGATCTGATAGAGATGTATAAACCCTTGAATGGTTTGAGCATGCTCAATGCTGATGGGATTCTTCCTCTTGCTCAGAATAATCACCTGAGAGGGCATAAATTCAAATTGAGAAAAGACAGATGTAGGATAGACGTGAGGAAATTTGCCTTTAGCAAGCGGGTGGTTGGTTGGTGGAATAGACTTCCATCCCTTGTCGTGGAAGTTGATAGCCTAAATAAGTTTAAGGCTCAGCTGGACAGGTATTTCGAATGAACAGAGGGGTGAAGTGGAAGTGATTATTTTTTATTTATTTATTTATAATTTATTTATTTTTTTTATTTTATTTTATTTTATTTTTTGGCTGATGCTGCATAAGCTTGCTTTCTTGTATCAAATGCCTCTACTAATGCTAATGCTAATGATCCAACGCAACATATTATTAACAATAACAAGAACATGTAACACGGTTAGTACGAGTGCCCTACAGGTCCTTGCAGGGACCCTACCCTTGGATTTAGAAGTAACCAGCTGCGGACTTATGTATCTACTAGCCAAAGGTACCCAAACCACCTACAACGGTCTTAACATTGACATCACCAATAACAGGAAAAACGAGAAACAAAAAATATTGGACCACCTCGTACAAATTTGGCAGAGAAGATGGACAGACGTGGAAAAAGGAGCGATAACAAAAAAATTTATTCCCCAAGTAACCAAGCTGTATCTCAAGGCTCCCGTATGGCTGTACCCAGGCCTAAACACTACTTTTCCTTTTCTACTCACCTGCCACGGGCCTTTTAAGGCCAAATTAAATGCTTTGGGCATAATCGAAGAATCACACTGTCTCTGCGGCGAACTAGAAACATGGCATCACGTTATGCATCAGTGTGAAATATACGAAGACATCAAATGTCAAATGATCATGAGAATTAAATACATCCCTAACACCAAGGAACACCATCTTCTGGAAGCACCAGAAGAATTTGCGGTCTTTAGTCGCTTTGCCCAGGACGTCTTCTCCAGAAGAAAAGTACAAATAGCCATCCACCAAGGCCAACCTGAGTAATGAAACGAAATATG